>NW_009732210.1:55851-60142 GCF_000703405.1 Apaloderma vittatum | reverse complement strand
TACATAATTATATATATAATTTTTTATATATAAAATTCTTATATCATTACATGTCTAATTCTTTGGTCAAAGTTTTAAGAGTCACCTCAGCTTGCATTTGGCCTGCTACTGTCTCAGGGCTGGATCTTGCCTGTCCTGATCATGGTTTTCAAAATGTGCTCTTGATTGCAACCATTTTAACAGAGTAATCTGGACCTCAGTTCTGTACAGTCACACCATCCTAGCTTATGGTGAGTTTACTTCAGGTTCTTTCATTCTTGAATTGTTACAGATTGCTTTTGTTGTGAATTTTTTCTGCTTTTTCTGCTTTTGATTCCGTGCTTCCCAATCTACCTCTAGAGAGCAACTACTTCTCAGTCAGGGTAGCACTCATTAGTCTTTCCAAAAATTATTGAAGGGACCTCTCAAGTACCCAAAAAAACCTGGAATCCATAAGAGTTTTAAATCCAGTAGGCAAAACTCAAGAGAAGGAACCTGTTTGTTCTCTGTGCTATCACACAGCAGTTACTCTGCAGCAATATTCTGAAGACATTTATCAGGTACTTGTAATCAATTAGTAATATTTACAAGTAGTTTGTTTTACAGATGGATTTTAAAAGTTGATTTTTATAACAGAATTATAAAATCTCTAATTCTGGACTCAATTCTTTTGTTGCTCATTGTAGTGGGTCAGAGATGTAATGTCTGAGCAGGATCACAGAAATGATAACCTATTTCTGCAGCAGATGTTATAGCTATTTGATGACTGCAGAAGTATGCTAAGATTTCAAGTCTTGAGTTTCTCAACTCAAACTGTAGATAAGGATGTGCACACTTGTGGATAAATGTTCTATCCATTACCCATTAACTTTTTGTCTCCCCAGTACTAATTTTTTCCTCATTCCTGGCTCCTTTCTCACACATAGGCATTCCCAATCTCCATTATTTGTTCATGTTTCTCTTCAGCAGTTTTGATCTTAATCATCTCATTTGGGCTGTATATCTCATTTGGGCTGTGTATCTCATTTCTTGATTCTGGGCCTGGGTTAAAAGCATTTGGAATAGTCTTTCCAGGTAGATTCTAGTTGGAAGCTCAAAGCTGTCATGTTGTGCTGGAGCAAGCATTTTTATCTGTAAAGATGCTGTGTATGGTGTACAGTTGCAGATAGTGGAAAGAGGATGCTCTGGGCAGATGGCACCTTCTGAGATCTTTAAAGCTTAGCACCCAACATCTGTGATATCCTGCTGAGAAGATCATACCACATGTTTCAGAGGTTTATATTGAACGTGGTTTTTCAGGCTTGGCAAGAAGCTTATCCTTTTCTGAAAACGATTTGGCATCCTTCTATCACTTGTATAATTCAATTTTCATCTCCAAATATCATCACCTCTACCTTCCACTATACATAGGAATATGATCTTTCCCCCTCCCCCCCCCTTCAGAAACAACTAAACACTTTTTCACTTCCATCTTCAGCCAACAAAAATTTGACCTACCCAGATGGCCACTGTGGACAGTAAAAATGGCTCAAGTGTTATCTTATACTGTAACTCTGAAAAGCAAGACTTCTGCACTATGGAACTACTCCAGTTTCATCCATTCAATTATTCTGTAAACCTTTTTAATATCAGAAAATATTTATGCCAGTAATAACAAAGTTTAGGAGTATGTCTTGTGCTGTCCTGGTAGCTTTTTGTTCCTGAGATGCTGCAAAATACTTTGCGAGATAAAAGTAATCTGTTGGAGTATCAGGAATAATTATGGAGATTGTTACTTTGTGGTGTAAGGAGTGGGGAGGACAACATTACCAAAATTAAACTAATGAATTTCTGTTATCTTAAGTCACCTATCTGACTACCATTCCAGAAATGCAAACACAGAACCTTTTAGCTGTTCAAAATTAATAATCATCATATGTGAATGTCTTAAGTAGCAAGAAGAATTACATTTAAAGTGAGGAACCAATAAGATTTCTGAACCATTTCCAAACATTTTGCATTTCCCTCTGAGTGCAGATTATGCTTTGTTAATCTTTGTTCTGTTTCATACAGTTCAATCCTCTCTGAAAGCAGTGTCATACAGACAGAGAGAGTGAAGAAGCACACGAAGAAAACACTATTGTGCATGATAGGGTTCTATAAGGTTGTGTTCTTTTCTCCCCATAAACTATTGTGATTATAAGATCAAAAGGTACTATATCAGATTCATATCTGATTCATATCAGATTCATATTCTGCTGCCAGGCAGGTTACGTGTTTTGCACTCCTGAGATGTCTTAAGATCTGCAAGAAGGTAGACAGGAACGTGAACCGTATGTGTGATGATTCTGTTTTGGTATATATAGTTTTGACAGGTTTTTCTCATGTCTTCTGTGTCAGTTAGAGATGTATGAAATTCATGTGTTTGATTTTGAACTAAAATTGAGGAACAGGTACTTATATTTTTGGACAGAATTTGGAAATCAAATTTTTAGGGTGACAGAAGGAAACCATAGAAGTTAAAATTCTGAAGATTGACATTTGTAACACCAGAATTCATACTTGCATACAACTATCGCGTATTCATGTAGATTACTGCAGAAATAATAGAAGTCTCCATTATAGAGTTTGTTGGAAACTCTTAGGAACATCCTTAAGTTGGGTTTAAAAAATACTAGTTTGGTTCATTATAAAATAATCACAATCCATATGGATAAAAATTCCTTAAAACCTTACCTTCCACTCAATTTTGTGAATGTCATGTACCATGTGGCATTCAGTATAAACCAGATATCCCCAGCCTAGACCCAGTTGGAACAATACCTCGACACAGGATAGTGCAGCAGTTTTCAGCAGTAGTATTTTAGTCTAGAAATAATAAAACTGGTTTAGTGGAGAAACTTGCCTAAGCTGCTAAACTAGACACTGTTAGAAAATCTGAGTATTTTTACATGTTTCTAGTCCTAGAGAAGACAGTTTGAATTGCAATATGTTATGTAGTAAAACAAACCTAACAGTTTGTTTAACAGATGTTTAAAACTACAGATGTTTAAAACTACTTAAACTAAATTGATGTATCTTTCCCAAGTGGAGAAAGTCCAATTACTAATTTTAAAAGTATGTATTTTGAAGTACGCCTTTTGTGCAGGTACAGTGTGTGTGATAACAACAATTGTTGTTTTGATTTGTAGATAGAAGAATTTTACCTATCAGCAGGTCTCTATTTGTAGTGTTCATATTTGACACCTGCTCCATTAGGGAAAATTTGGTAAGTCTGGTTATGCAATGTAATCCATATCAAAGCCTGAATGTGACTAGACATAGCATTCCAATGGAGACGATTTTCATACCCTTTCTTTCTCTCTACAGTGTTGAAAATAATTAAAGAATTGTGCCTTTTAAGAATTTTATTTACTTATACTTTTTGCTGTTTAAGAAATAAAAACAAACCACACCAACACACCCTTTTATCCCTGTATCACTTTGAAATACATTTTGTAGGGTCATTGTGCTTCTTTGTTTCATGAGGTTTAATAACTACTAAAAACTCAAGAGTGGAAAATTGATAGTACATCAGCTGCTGAGTGAATTAATGTGCCTTTTGTGTTATACTATCATTTTAGTTAATGTGACACAACCTTTTTTTTAAGGTGTTTCTGTATTCAAGAGCACTGGAAAAGTACAGACAACAGAAAAAATTTGAGAAGTCCTTTCAAAGAGACAACAAAATAAACACTGTATAAGTCTGTATGAACATCCAGCTAAATTAGGTTACAATAGAGCCAAGAGACTGACATGTAAATATCATTAAACTCTATGAAGTCCTGGAAAAATCAGAGTGCTGTACGAAATTACAGGTTCAAATTTCAAAATGTAAGGTGGTGGAATTAATTTTTCTGTTACCTCCAACATCCATTATAGAGTAAGTACACATCAATGATGGTGTTTACAGTATCTTCTTTATGAAGCAATTTCTGTTCATGTACAGGGTCCTCTTAAAATGCCTGTGGGAGCAAATGATCTGCTTATACTCTATGTGGGGGATTCTGCTGTGTTAAAGAGCCAATGGGATGATGATATATTTAGAAAACACTCATGCTGAATAGGGTCCCACATTATCTACAATAATGTTTTTTATCTCTTTAGTCTCCCGCTTTGTTTGCTAGTACTTCAGGGAAGATTTCAGGATCACATTTTTCCCTCCCCTAGACGCCTGGAGATGGTTTCAGAGAGGTCATAATACATCCATCCTGTATTTCAGGCTTACCCACAGATGTAATAACAGTTCAGACGGAAGCGTGGAGTAAAGCTAGAAGTTTTGTGAGAACGTTGT
>NW_009732210.1:0-55820 GCF_000703405.1 Apaloderma vittatum | reverse complement strand
GAAAAAGAGGTTGTGCCATAGCTGTGAGTGGGGAGGAAAGGAGAGAAGCAGTCTTCAGCCACCAGTGAAGGTGAAGGTATTAAAATGAGTAAGTCTGCAAAATGAAAGATTTTTTTGAAAATTAGGAGAGTAAGAACGTTAAGGGGACAGCTTAGTGGTATATCAATTTAAAAACCCTGAGTCTTGCAAAGTTTAGTAAATGCAAAATTCAGAAAGGAGGTTTCAGTAGAATTTTTCTGAGTTTCAGTGTTGTGCTGGTTTTGGAAGCAAGTAGATAAAAGGTGGTTATGTTGGCATATGAAATGTTATCCCTTTGGGAAGAAGGGGCTTGAATTAAGTGCTTATCCCCTCCCCTTCTCCCCTTTTATGTACAGCTGTATTGCAGAGAGAATTGATCTTAGAAGACCTGGGTAAAAAGTTCACATTCCTATATAAGTACATAGCATAGTTTCTGTAGCTCCCTGTCATATATAGCAGTTTTAAAGTTTTAAACATGCTAAAATCATACGGGATTAGAAGAAGAGCCCTGAGAATTATGGAAATTATATTTCTCAAGAAGCATTCTAAAGAAAGATAATCACAAAACAAACAAAACAAATGTTTTTAAATGGCAAAATGGAAAACTAAAAAAAGGTCATTCTATTAGAATTGACTGAATATTTCTTTTTTTTTTAAAGATAAGTTGTTTCAGTGGTCACAACTAACAAGATTTTGTTTTTCCTAGTTTCTCATCCATTAATTTTGCATCCTGTAGGAAGATTTTAAAGAGCGCAAAGAGGATTCTGAACAAATTGTTAAATCCTTTACATTTTTTCTTAATTATTCTACAAATCTAGTTTAAGGGTCAAGAGGAAAATCCCAACTTTGCATAGCTTTCATTATTTTTTTTTTCTAATTTATGAACTGACCTGAATTTGCAGGCCTAATATTTGGCTTTCTAAAGAGGTGTTTGTTGGTTTGAAGACATCGTTGAAAAAAAAAAAAATAGTTATCAAAGTAGATGTCAGCTGGTGTCTTTCTCTTTAAAGATTTTAAGCCAGAGTATGTTTCATGCTTTATTTTTTTTTTCTGTAGTGCTAAACAGAGAAACCTTTAACTTCAAAGTGAAGCTTTGGTGTTCCCTTCCATACTGCTGGAGACTGTTTTGCTCTGCTTTATTCTTGAAGGTCGCCTGGCAGAAATCCTGTGTTGCTGAGTGCACGGTGCACCATGTGGACCCAGCTGTTTACTGCTTCTGCAGTCCACTGTAGACTAATGATCGCTTTGAGAACTGTTTGCTGTCTTTGCTGCTTCCAGATGTAAAACTGAGATGCCAAGGTTTCCTGAAGTCATTTAACTCCAGCGTATTTTGAACACCTGTGCCAATGCTGGCAAAAAAATGAGATCTTGTGTCCAGAAAATTAGCATTACTAGTGGCAAGCTTATACAGTGAGTGTAAAACCAGTGCAGTAACAAGATTGTAACAAAAAAAAAGTGTGCAGGTGTTTAACATGTTCATACATAAGAAAGAGAGTAAATACTGATTGCATAGCTTGAAAACTCCTCTTGTATTTGCAAATCATCAGTATACTTGGCAATCTTCAACCAGTATACTTCCAAAAATCTTTGAAGTGACTTGAGGAGTTATTGTGTAATAGTAATATGCTATTGTGCTGGTTTGGGCTTGGGTGGAGTTTTCTCCACAGCAGCTGCTGTGGGGCTGTGGTTTGGATTTGTGCCGGAACAGCATTGATAGCACAGGGAGGTTTTAGCCATGGCTGAGCCGTGCTCACAGTGTCAGGGCCTTTTCTCCTCCTCGCCCCACCCCACCAGCAATTGGACTGGGGCTGTACAAGAAGTTGGAAGGAGATAGGGCTGGGACAGCTGACCTCAGCTGACCCAAGAGGTGTCCCAGACCATATCATGTCATGCTCAGCATATATAGCTGGGAGAAGAAGAAGGAAGCAGGGGACATTTGTGATGACATTTATCTTCTCAAGTAACGATTATGTGCAATGGAGCCTTGCTTGTCCTGGAGGGGGCTGAACACCTTCCTGCCTACAGGAAGTGGTGGATAAATTTCCTATTTTGCTTTGCTTGCCTGCACAGCTTTTGCTTTCATTACTAAACTGTCTCTATCTCAACCCACAGTTTCACCCTTCTGATTCTCTCTGCCATCTCACTGTGGGGAGTGGGTGGCTGGATGGGTCACGACAGATATAAAGGCCAATCATTTAAAATAAAAACTTACTTTCCCCTTTTTCTGCAGGCCATTCTGAGACCTTTAAAGCATGGCATCTCGGATCACTGCTGTACAGGAGAAATACTTACTTGGTTCTGTGATGCTCCACAGTATTTGCTAAGATGACAACTGGATCAACTGTCAAAAAATGTTATGGTAGTTCTTCATCCAAAATTCAATGGTTGTTAATCCATATTGTTATTTCAGTTTATCTTCCTGAGGACCATTTTTTGTATGAGGTGCAGCAAGTGAAATAGCAAATTGACTATTTATTTATGACCAAGCCATAATACTCTGCATGACCTAGGAGAGGTCATGACTGCTCAAATTATTTGTGAAACAGCTTCTAATTTGGTGTCTCCACATAGGCTCATAGTTATTTAATGCTCTTGATTGAAACCACTTTTAAGCAATATGAGTGTTATGCCCTCTGTTTACACACAGAGCCAGTTAGCTATCACTTCTGGATGTGATCTTTGAATTTGGAAGCTGAATCTTCTGTGAACTTGCCTGCTGATTTCCTGCATGTGTGATGTTCTGTCTCCAGACGCTTCCTAGCTTTCTAGGAACTACCTCTGCCATACTTGAGTATGAACACCTCTGTTCTTAAGTAGAACTAGACTTAAACTTTTGAAAGCTTTGGATATAAAGTAGATCTGTGCAATAGTTGTCTTAAGGAAACTAAGACAAAGCTGTAAATTCTTAATGTTAGCTCTGCTTATGTTAGCAACACTGAGTTGTTTTTTCCTTTTTCTTTTCAGGTTTCCGCCTTTGGCACCTGAAATCCTTCTCTGCACAGAACTTACAGAATTGCTCTGCTTTCCAGGGACATTATGATGTGCATCATGCCAGTTCCCATTGATGGCTCAATTTATGTGAGAGTGTGGCAGCTATGGCACTTTCATCAACATTTGCCAAAAAGTTTGGAAATTCCAGAGATAAGCACCATCTGGCTGTGCAAGGTACTCTAAGCTGGGCGGTTCCTAAGTAGCTCAGTCACTGTATATACATGCAAAAAGATCTATGCCCTGAAAAGCACTGGATTTACTGAAGAAGAGCTAAACAACTTATGTCCACGGCAGACTTTTGTGATACTAACTTAAGTACGTGTTTACCAGAGCACTCGTGTTTAAAACTGATCTTCTTATATGATGCATTAATACTTTGCTAAAGTAGGAAAAACACAAGAAAAATTTAGTCTGACTAAAATTCTCTACTGAAGAGTGCTTGTCCAAAAAAGGCAACTTGCATTCATTCAGTAAATTAACCCACAGGTGTTAATAATATTAATAATAGAATTGAAAAGACATCTTGTCATCAGCCAAAGGTTTTTCTGCTTTTGACATCATCAGAATGCACTACAGGGGAGTAGCAGATGCTATGCATCTAGTCCTTACCATGCTCTGTCTGCTGTTAAAACATATTTATCAATAACTCACTGCATGGGTAACTGAACTATTTCTAATGCATATCAGTTGATAGATATTCTCATTAATAAAAAGCTGCAGGCCATGCCATTATCATCATCTTCTTTTTTCTCAGAATTGCTAAGTGTGTTGGTTTACTATGCATATGTATATGCTTGGGAGACAGGAGGGTTCTGCTCAGCAATACCTTTTATCAGTTCATGTTACTGATGATTTGCCCCTCCTTTCTTTTCCTTTTCTTCTTTTAGATTGTGATAGTGCAGCAGAGTTCTAAGTGAATTACATTTAGGACAGTAGATCTAGACAGAGACTGCCTGATAGAGAACTGTGTTTAAATATGGTGTCCTTGGATACAGTAATAATAGATTTATTTTGTCTCCTGGTGTTATTGAAATTGGAATACAAAGCTATAGGACTAAATCTGGTCTCTTAAAGATGCTGAAGATAGCTAGCTGAATGCTGATATAACAAGTCTTCATGAATCTTTGCACAGCTGGTTTTCTTGCTGTAGGGTTTGTCTGTCTTTCTTTTTTAAATACACAAGCTTTTGCTTTACTTACCCTTTGTATCTGCTGTTTATGAGAGCTTGTAAGAATGGCTGCACTTTTTAAGAATACATATACTGCTATGCATCTAAAAGAGGTTCATTACTGTTGACTATTATTCTAAATAACGTTTAAGTTAACCAAGCCAGGAAACAAAACAATATCACTTGGTGCATAATACATCCCCAGTAATGAATACTTCACACTCTTAACATGTTAAGAACTACCCACCCACCCATTTATTCTTCTACAGTCAATACAGGTGGAACAATTCTGTGCTGAGCATAAAGAAAGCCTGCAGAGACATGAATTTGAAATGACTATTTTCCAAGGAATGCATAAGCTCCAGATTACTTTGTGGACAGGTTTTTTTCCTAGCACAATAGAGCAGTAACTAGAGGTGTTCCTTATCTCAGTATTAAAGCAATATGGCCACTTGACATTTTGAGAGAGAGGCAGCTTGGCAGATTAAGTCTGCAAACAAGGGAAGATGAGGAAAGAGGGGAACTACACCTTCTGGAATACTATTTTAAAATCTACCAAGTTTGGCAAAGAAACGCCAAACCTGCTGGAGTGTGTTAGGCAATTTTTCTATTTGTAAACTCATCAGTAGTAACGTATTTTACTTCGCACTGCTGAATTCCCTATAGATTAATATAAGCTATTTGAAAATATTTATTTGAAACTTTCTGATGAAAAAGGAAATGTCTTCTATTTTTTCTTAAGCTGGTGTCCTTTCTAAAAAATTTAAATCCATAATCATAATCTACTGACTTCCGATAGCTTTTACTTCTGTAGCTTTTCTTTGATTATTTTCAAATATTATTAAACTATTTCAGTTGCTCAATCAATGTTTTATATTTAAACTTAGCAGTAAGACCTAATTTTGTTGTTTGGCAAAATTCCAGCTTCATCTTCTTGAGGCAAACAAGCAGTACCTATACTAAGGTTCTGTGGTGCTGATCCATCTTCAACAGGTCAATATCCTTTACACACATAATTTCCTCTCAAGTAGTGATATAAAAGTGATCACAAAAAGTAATTTCTTTTTAAACACAAAAATGAAATTCAGTGGTGGAAAAAAACAGTTTGGGCATCTCTTGTTAGAGAATAGTCTGAGGTTCCTAAAACGGTAAATTTTAATTTTTTTTTTTTAAATCAGGGTAAAAGCACAGAAGATATATGTGAAATAACTCCAAAGTGTATATCGCAAACATTATGAATTCACCCTTTATTGTTTTACTGTACTTCTTGCTGTGAGATACACCAATCAGCCTGTAGAAAGCACTAGTAATTCTAATAAGTATCTCCAAAGCTTCTGATGAAAGCACGTTCCTACTATTTACAATTTAGAATTGCTGATAATGCTAAAGCGGAAAGAGAACAAGCTATGGATAAAGCAGCAGAATTTTTTCTGTAGAATTTTTGGTTTATTTTACATTTAAAACTGCAGCTCTGGGAATCATGTGTATCTCTGCACATGTTTAAAAACATGAGAGTGTTTCCACCTAACATGTGGGAAAAGAATGGAACTATAAACTTTCCAAGCTAAAATGCTGAAAGATTTAACCCTGTAATTCTTTATATTGTTTAAATATAAACCACTTGAAATAATTTCCTAAGTTCTGAATCCGTGGTGATGCAATAATATTTTTAGCCCTTCAGGACCAATAGTAACAATAAAAGGTTTAGTATAGTTGTGCCTCGGATATTATAAAGTGTCAGCTACAACCTTTCCTGACGCATTGCTATGTAAATGGCTTTTTTATGCCATGGATGATGACATTTTCAGAAATGACAAGAGTATATAGGCCATATTTTTAGAGTTAAGGGTTTACCATTTCATACTTTACAAAATGGTAGAGCATACTGGTCTGTTGGCTTTGCTGTGTTGCTTGGTTGCTGTGCAGAGCTGATCCCAAGCCTGAGATGTCAGAAAAAACCAGCTTTCCTTGCCTTACAGGAGGCACTGTGCAATGACTACAAGCATAGAACCTGACTGTCAGAGAGAACTACTCCTGAAAGAACACAAGAGAACTTGTTTAAGATTTATTTTCTTTTTTTCTGTTTTCTCCAGTCAGCAGTGGTGAGTTTCCTTTGGAAAGCTGCAATATGTGGGCTGAGTGTTCTAATAATACAGACTTAAATACTTGCTGTCTTTAGATGTACTGTAAGGAAGAGGGAGCATGCTTGATCCTCATGGTCTGTCTGGGACTTCATGACCACTTCCGTAGTCAAGTGAAATTTGTTTAAGCTTATCAGCTATACAAAGATCTCAAAATATGTCTTGCAATTCAGGATCAGATGATAAGCGTAACAGTATGAAGCATACAAGTGAAATCTTCTGAGTTTCAGGTGTGAAATAAAAATAGCTTTTCCTGATTACTGAAGAGGATTAAATTGCTAGAGAACCAGTCTTCTCTACGTTCCGTACAACGCTTTGCTGATACAGCCTATTGCCTCCAGGAAGCAATGAACTCTCAAAAACTTTTGCGTATGTTACTGATCAGCAGCCTTTCCATCCTGCTTATGTTAAAAAAATTACAATAATAGAACAACACTTGTAATTTTACAGTACATGATTTTAACCTAGGCATACCAACATTATATGAATAACTTTCAACTTAAACATCTCAGATTCTAGCAATAATGCACATGAAGAGAAAGAGAAGTGTCATGAGTGAAATAAGCCACAGATTTTTGCAATTTAGTATTAGAGCTCTCCAGCTCAGCAGGGTTGAAAATCACCAGTTCGTATCACTGACTACAGTTTAGATGAATGAGCTGGTGTCGGAATCAGTCACCATTCCATCGAAATCACTGCAAAGCTGGAGAATCGAGTGCATTAAAAATTTTCATATTTTGGGTATGACAGATCTCTGTCCTTCTATGCAGTCATTCTTGAGTGTGTTTTTTCTTACTTTGGCGTGAAAACAAACTTTTAATGGCACTGAGAGATGAAGTAAACATAAAAGAAATTGTGTGGTGTCTGTTGAGCTGAGTTTCTTGACTAACTGCTTCTCAGATATGAGGTAGCTTTTTTTTATTTTGTTAGTAGGTGCCCTATTGGATGGCAGAAAGATAATATGAAAGCAGACCAAAACTCCCAGACTTTGACTCTTCAGAAGCTGCTGGCACACCATTGCCCTAGGTAGAGCATATTTTAAGTGGTATAAGGTCATTGGCCTGGATACAAAAAAAATGTGAAAAGTTTCATGACTTTGAAGCCTAACGATAACAGCACTCATGAGGAAGTGTTCACATTTTGCTTGACTAACTATTTAGTTGATTAGCCAAGGGCTGTTTAATGTATAATAACTGAAAATTTATTGGAGCAAAGAGTGCAACTCAGCTCCCTGGTGAACGTCCTGTCACAAAACTAGATAGACAAGATCACTCATGTCCTCTGGCCCTCTTAGGTACCATTGAATTGTTCTCTGTGCAAAGTCAGGTATCTTCAAGTCTCCTACTCTCATCACAAGGTATGGTATGAGCACAGTTTTTGTTGTAATGCATGGTGAATTCCTTTTTAGTATAGCACAAATCAATTGTGTGGAGAGTTACCAATCCATGGCAGCCTAAATTTTGGACTTTGTCATACTTCACAGGAAGTTTGGAGCTAGGGTTGGAGAGAGGATGTTCATTCCTTGGAGCTGAAGTGTGAATTAAGGTCAACATTTTAGTGCACACAGCCTGTGGGTGTCCCCAGAGCTAGACATTTAAGTGTGGTTGTAGTTGTGAATGTAAAAATGGGTGTTCCTAAAGTAACTGGTAGTAGAGTAAATAGTACTAGGCTGGACTTCAAGTCTGAGGATATTTTTGATGATCTCGTTCCTTGTACCTCAAAACAGAAAAAAATCCCTTTGCTACCATGATAATGTCTAAAACTTGCTACTAACACCAGTGATGGTGGATTTGGATCCCATTTTAATCCCATTGAAAGAAAATTTCCTTTTGAAAGAAAATTTCATTGAGTTGCCTAACACAGGGTGAATACAAAGGGATTGCATCCTTGCAGACACGCTGCATAGTTCATCTATGCTGGTTCTCAGCATTGCCCCGTAACTGGTGTATGTCCTACTAAGGAGCCATTATTAGTCTATTCATCTGCCAGGTAAAGGTACTTAATATTACCCTTTTCCTTCTAATTATTTTTATCATTATTATTTTTTTATGTATCACCTCTTAACGCTAATTCATTAAATGCCTGG
Source organism: Apaloderma vittatum (assembly GCF_000703405.1). Taxonomy (NCBI): domain Eukaryota; kingdom Metazoa; phylum Chordata; class Aves; order Trogoniformes; family Trogonidae; genus Apaloderma; species Apaloderma vittatum. The sequence continues at coordinate 47,416 of NW_009732210.1, read as the reverse complement.
CGTAGTCCTGAAATTAATGTATTTGAATTATATAAGGGCCTGCATTTCATGGATTAGGACAAGACTGAGTGATAAAAAACTGAATTTGTGTATATGGTTAGCTTCTACCTGGACCGAGGGAAAGCTCTTTTCGTTTGACAACTGGTGTCAGTGTTAGTTTGCACAAAGCATTTTGACCTGTAGCAGACAAAATGTTGTTTTCCTTTTGTGCCAGACCCCTGTGATTGCAACAGTGTGCAACTGTCACTGTGAGAAACGCAGAGAATGGAGAGTCGCACTTGTCTTCAGAGTGCCAAGTTGGCAACTAACTTTGTTTGGCTCCTGAGCATATTCCTGACAGCATGTGAGAGCCAGCTCAGAGCTGAGATGGCACCCGTGGTGTGCAGAGAGACGACTGCTATTAAAAAATGAACAAAGGTGTGTTCTGTGATTTTAAATACACTTTAGTTAATTGGCTTTTTTTTAATTCTCCATTATGTGCTCAAAAAAAAGATGCTTACTGTAGTATGTGATTTTAATAGGCTCAAAAAAACATTTGCTTAATTTGGCCTTGGTGATGACAACAAATCAGTTCATGATGTATATGAAAATGGACAAAAAGACAAGAAAGTGAGATTTGGAGTCATTGTGAGAAAAGACTCAGACTGGTAGATAATCTTAGCAGTCAGCTCATGTTAGGATCTTTCTTTGCTTTGTCCCATGCTCACTTTCACGGGGAGTGTTACTTTTTTAAAAGCAATCGTCACATATGCCTCATTCTTCTGTAATGATGGCATGCTATAACACAAATACTTCACGAATTGCGAAGTTATCAGTTCCCTTTGTAACCAATTTTCCTTAAAGGCAGAAAATAAACAAAAAATAATAATTACTTGAATGAAATAATACCTAGTCTTCCATAATAGCTATCCAAGTTCCTTCTCTACAGTTACAAAGCAACTTTCTGGAAGTTACTTCTTGGATTCTCTCTGAATGAAAATCCTTCATCCATATGCCCTTGGTTTCTGGTCCAGGACTATGTCCAAACTGATTAAAAACTTGGACTCCCATTCCATGAACCTCTTAATTGCCTGTTTCAGACATGAATAATCTCATCTGAGAGGTATACAAAATCAAGGATTATAGCAAGATGAAACAACCTAAATTTATGCCATGTATAGACACATCTAAACCTGGATAAAAGCCAGAGAGAATCATCCATCTCTAATTCTATACTACCTAAAGAGCTGTCTGTTACCTGCTCTCCTAAATTTAAGTTTCTGATGCAAAGGGCCAAGTAATGGCAGATACACTGTTTTCCGGCAGAGGTGCCAAAAGCATCTAATACATTTCCAGCTCAGATTTGGAACTTTTTAAGCACTGATTCTGTTTTAGCTTGTCTCACCACCAACAGAAGTGACTGAAATACTGTGGCTCTGTTGATTTTTTTACCACTCCTGTGACTGGATTTCAGGATATCCCTTATAGTGCTCTGTGTCTGGCATCATTACCATATAGTTTATTCCTTCTCTCATTTTCTTTTTAAAGAAAAAATTATGAGTAAGAGTAGTGGTTTCCTTAGGTAGATTTTGGATAATTTGTTTCTATTCTTAGGGATAAGTCATGTTTCTCCCCTCTGATGAAGGTAGATAATATGGGCTTGCAGCTTGAGGGGGCTTTGTAGTGTTCACAGCTTTGTGGCAGTTTTTAATACTCTAGGGCAGATTAATTTAAGAGTTTTGGACAGTCTGCCTGTGAGACTTACTCTGATGATATAAATCTCTCTTACATTATGGAGTGGGCAGCATTGGAGCTTGAATCCCAGAGCTCTTAGATGGTTTGGCCTCAGCCAGAGCTTGTTAGGTAAAAAGTCTTGTTTGTGGGCAAGGTTACAGTATTTATACACAGAAAAATATCAGTACTAGTGGTAACACACACACACTTTCTTAGGTTCCGTCCCCTTTCTTGGGGTTATACTCACCCTCATGTTCTTTCTCTGGGAGCGCAAAGTTGGAGAGGTTAGCAATTTAAGTCGTCAGCATCTCGGTCCTTCGTTGGGAGGAATACACTGATATCTGCTTCCGCTCTTGAGATCCTCTTGAGATTATTTTCACATTTGCTACCATGCTTTAACACTTCATTGCTCTGCAGCTTCATGTTACCTCCAAACTTACTGTATATCTGATCTACCACAAGCCTCTGCCCATCTCTTCTCATCCCATGCCTGTGCCACATCCTATGTCTCTGCTTCTTAGTGGAAACCTGGGGTCGCATCAGGCCTGTATTTCTCTTCACTGCATCATTATGTTAGAGTTGCAATTATCTCCTATGTAGAAGAACTTATTGTTTCTGCTATCTGTATAAAAATGTGGTCATACCAGGCAAAGACAAACAAAAGCAAAACAACTGAAGAAATTGCTGTTGCAGCTAAACCAAGTAAAATCAAGTTGTAGACAGGTCAAGAGTAGTTCAGGCAGAGAAAGTGTGACAGACCTCAGTCCTGAGGCTATACAAATTAAGTGCAAAGCTTGTAGACTGTTACTGTCAATGGCAGTACTGTATTATAGGGCTATGCGATTACAAGATTTCACTCCATTATTGTATAATACAGCCATGAGAAAAACACCTGGAGTCTGTACCATAGCACTTCATCAGTCTCAGTTCAAAGTCACAGTGACTTTACCTCTCAGTGAAGTATATATAATTTGTGAAGAGTCTGATGGTAGCAGAAAATACATTTTAAAGCAGAAGCTTGTACAGGTTTTAGTGACAATCACATAAGAAACTACTTAGAATAATATATTTAAAAGGAATATCTAGTTAGTGTGTACTTCAAATATGGCACTACACCCTCAGAGCATACAGAAAGCATCTGTCACTTTACATCAGAAATGTATATGATCTGCCAATTTATCCTCATTTATTTATTGAGTTACAAGCAGTATTTTTGTGTTTCCATTACAGAGGTAATAATAAGCTTTTTGACATTCCTTTTTCTTTTTTTTTTTAAAAATCATAGTTGAATACAACCAGAATTTAAAGGCATTTTCAACATCAAACAAATGCAAGATATTTTAGGAATAATTAAATTGTTTACCTTTGAGAATTTAAAAATACTTAATCTCAATTTATTTTCTGAGATCTCTTAGTTTTTTTGAGTTTTGATTTTAAAGTTAAAGATCAGTTTGTCTTGAATATCAAAACTGTCTAAATGGAATGTTTCTGAAGTTAAATAAATAACGTTGTGAAGCAAGGAGGTAAGTCAAAACCAAGCAGGTTTTACTAGCAGTTGCATTTAATGATTCAAAGAATTTCTAATCATGTTAGTTTACTTGCAAACACTTGATAATAAACAGTGTCTATAATCAGAATGTCTGCTTATCTTCTTTGATAGTCATCTTTGAAAATCATCTGTTCTGTTGTAGATGCACCCCAGGAGCTCATCAACTGGAATTAACAGCAGTAGGTGTTTTTTCCAAGAGACATACTACCTGATCCAATTTCAGTCACTTTTACAGAAGGTACGCTACTAAGGTAAAATAAACAGAAACGGTAAGTTGTACTGAACTGTAGATACAGGATTCTCTACAATGTCAGGTTTGAGTCTGAGATGACTAAGGTAATAGTATTGATTTCATTAGAAATACTCAGGCGTGGATGTAGAAAAAGGCAACAGCCCGCTGCTTTTAGTTGAGTAAGTTTGAAATGAAGTTGAATACTTTCCTTTGTACCATGATGTCTCACAGAATGAGTGTCTAACTCTTCAGCAAATGTGAGCTTTTGCATTTCAGTGAATATTAATGATTCTTTTTCCATTTTGCACCACTTTAGGACAGTCAGTTGGACCAAATGTAAAAGAAGTGACAGCCTTGACTTGAGAAGGACAGAGGGATAAAATGACAGCTAGGATGAAAAATGACAATAAAGGGATAACTGTTCTTACTTAGAGTTTTACTGCTGTTAGCTCCTGAAACCTTTTTTCTTTCGTTGGATGAAATTTCAAAGAAAATCTCTAACTGTTCTACTTAAACCAAGTTCTGACTAATATGTTATACAGAACAATGCTGTAAGAACAGTTATTTTGATAGCATGCAAAGTAGTTGAACCTTTCATTAATTCTTATCATTTGACACTCCTGTTTTGTGCAAAAGACCCTTTTACTAAACAGTACTTGCTAGGAAGTCTCCACAAACTCTTAAGCTCTTATTTTAAAAGTTAATGTGTTGCTTTTCATATATATTATAAAGTATAACAAAAAGATTTAAAATTAATCACCTTGTTCATTAGTTACACTTACTGGATTTTATATTCTCAGTGTAATGTTAATAATTTCATCAACTAGAGCTATTGGAGTTCTATGTTTGAATCTACTTTACTGTTAAGGCAGGCCATTATAAACACAAAAAGAAATTGTTCCTCTTGAGTAAGTGTGCAGCCAGAGGATTTTATAAAGGAGGATTATAGGGAGAAAGTGAAGTAGGTGAGTTATTAAGAGGTAAAAGCAAGTGATCCTGATTAAAATATCTATTCTAAACTGGAGAATTTACTCATCCAAAATGAGAAGCAGGATGTATCTTTAGATATTACTCATTTAATTATTTTTTTTAAACAGTCTTACCTCTTTTGTTTTTCCCATACATTGACAACTCTTTTTTTGCTCTATTTGGTAGGTCATGTGTAAGAGTCATTATGCTAAAGATCTCTGAGTAGTTTCCCCTTATTTTCATGGCATACAATGAACCATATTTTCAGATAGAGTACGTAAGTTTTGAGCTGTTCTGGCAATACATTCTGACTAATATGGACACAGATTTGCATTCCAAATCCACCAGAATACCTATACTCATGTAACATTTTATACATTTTCCTGAGCTGATCACTCGTTGTTGCTAGGATTCTTCTACCATATGTGGTGGTGCAATTCTCCCTGCTCACCATCACCTTTCCCCTTCTCTCATGAGGAAAGATACCAGATGTGATTACTTCCCTATAGAGGGCAAACTTAGCTAGGAGGAATGTGGATTGTGGTTGTGAAAGAGACAAGAAGAATGCGAAGACATCCCCTTGATGTGCTTGGCTTCTGCATCCCTCACTGCGTGGGAATAGCAATGGCAATCCATTGCCTCCTGAGAGCCCAAAACTCTCTGTAACCTGTATTTGGGCTGTATTTCAAAAGAAATAACACGACCACCCCAAGCATGTCCATAACACGAGCATGTGCAATTGGTGGGAAATACCAGAATATTTCACAACTAGAGAAGGGCTGGTACAGAAAAGTACCTGACACTGGATGAGGGCATAGAGAGCACTATCAGCAAGTTTGCTGATGATACAAAACTGGGAGGAGGGGCTGACAAACCAGAAGGCTGTGCTGCCATTCAGCGAGACCTAGACAGGCTGGAGAGTTGGACTGGAAGAAATTTTATGAAATACAACAAGGGCAAGTGTAGAGTCTTGCACCTGGGAAAGAACAACCGCATGTACCGGTATGGGTTGGGGACTGACCTGCTGGAGAGCAGTGTAGGGGAAAGGGACCTGGGGGTCCTTGTGGACAGCAGGATGAACATGAACCAGCAATGTGCCCTCGTGGCCAAGAAGGCCAATGGCAACCTGGGATGTATTAGAAAGGGTGTGGCTAGTAGGTTGGGAGAGGTTCTCTTCCCCCTCTACTCTGCCCTGGTGAGGCCACAACTGGAATACTGTTCAAAAAGGACAGGGAACTGCTTGAAAGAGTTCAGTGCAGAGCCGCAAAGATGATTGATTAAGGGAGTGGAACATCTTCCTTAAGAGGAAAGGCTGAAGGAGCTGGGTCTCTTTAGCTTGGAGGAGAGGAGACTGAGGGGAGAGCTCATTTATGTTTATAAATATCTAAAGAGTGAGTGACAGGAGGATGGAGCTAGTCTCTTCTTAGGGTTGCCTGATGACAGGACAAGGGGCAATGGCTGCAAGCTGGAGCGTAGGAGGTTCCACAAAAACATTAGAAAAAAATTTTTCCCTGTGAGGGTGACAGAGCACTGGAACAGGCTGCTCCAAAGAGGTTGTGGAGTCTCCTTCTTTACAGACATTGCCTGGATGCGTTCCTGTGTGACCTACTCTAGATGGTCCTGTTTTGGCAGGAGGGTTGGACTAGATGATCTTTCAAGGCCACTTCTAACCCCTGACATCCTGTAATTCTGTGAAAAGTCAGTTGCCTCAGACCCTATAAATAACGATTCTAAGAGCAATCCTTTTAGCTGTTCTGAATTGCAGTGGGTGTGACTAGTGTCTCCCCTGAGCTGGGAAGACTCTCAGGTACCAAACTCCAGAGACTGTCTCCCAATAGAGAGCAAATCATCACAAGTCCTCCTCCTCGAGTCTCCACTATCACCCATTGATAAATGCTAATGATGCATTGTGAGTATTTGTTCTAAACTGGAGAAGATGGAAATTTTAAGTAAAGGCTAGTCTTTTTAATTATTCATGTGTTTAAATACATATTTGCTTTCACAAGTGTGGACATCCATAGCACTAATTTGATTATCTATATATGATTTTATAGGTGTACGCCCTATATTTATGCATGCATACATATGTATAGAAGCCTATATCCTTTGACTGAATTACCTTGTGATAAGGTAATGCGAATCTTGTCATCTAAAGAATCTGTTATCAAGTCACTGAAACCTATTCTACCATTGGTTAGTGATTAAAGTGCCACTAGTATTTAACGCTTTATATACCTCATATAATTAATAAATTTTTACTATCATTAGCTTCAACCCTCAATCAGTCCTTCCTGTGACACCATATAGTCATGTATTCGTTTAAAGAACTAGCAGAGATACCGCATCCTTCTAATAGATGAGAGGGATGAATAGAAAAAAGTGCATATACCTGTCATTTCCCAGAAGAACATCAACTCTACATCTGATTCTACAAGCTGATGTTTTGGTGAGAGAACCATTGGGAAGCGTCTTTTCATCTTAAGAGTCTAGAATTGGGATGAGTGCAAGGCAATTTATATGACTAATGACTATTTATACATGTGCCCTTCATGTCTATTAAATACTGACTGAGAAAACATGAGATTAGGCTTGATGTTAATAATAGATTTGAGATATCTGCATCCTCTGAGAGGAGTGTTCATCTTTTTTATTTTTCAGTCTATATTTTTTGTTTCCTGCAATTTTTTCTTAATGCTGCAGTGGTTTCTTTTCTAGCAGGTTTGTATTTTATCACCCGATGGTACCCAGGTCTGGTGGCTGCTCATTTTATTTTATGTCTCTTATGTGGCTCTTTGTCTCTACATTTTGAGTGAAGAAAAGAGACAAAAACCCTGAGTCAAGGAACAGATTGACAGGCACTGCTGTTATTGTCAGCCATTTTCAAACAACATGGCAGGACAGCATTATTAGGCTCAGGTTGACTGAAGTGAGTGTGCCTTTCCATCAGTCATTTCTCGACCTCTTCATTTGATTCTTGTCTCTTCTTTTCTCAAAGACTGGTGGATGACTGCAGCTCTATAATCTTCTCCCACTATGGTCTTGCAAAATAGCTCGACTTGTTCACTCTTCTGCTACTCCTCCTTTTGTTACGAGGTCTGCGGGTTTTTGTCATGTTTCTTTTACTTTCCTGTTTCTCTGAATTCTAATTTTATGTAATTTCTTTTTCTTTATCCATTTCCATTGTATAGCACATATGAGAAGCAGGTGGCCCTTGTTAGTACAACAGGACATAAGCCCTCAAGACACTGCTTAAGAAAAGAGTATGAAGTGGGGGAAAAAACCCCACAAACAGCCAATCCACCTGTATTTTCCCCCAAACAACCCTCCCCTGTGCCCCACCTTTCACACTTTACATATTGCATACTTCCATGGAAGAAAGGTTGAATAATGATAATGTGGACCTGTTGCTGGGTGTTGTGGTGGCTTGATGACAGCAGACACAAATAAGACCAAGGTATCAGATGTTGTCTTTCCATCTTCACCAACAAAGTGTTTCAAGCCTCTGTGTTTAAGGGGGCTGGATTCAGGGAGGGAAGGAAATAACCGGTACTGGGTGAGGATCAAATCAGAGAATAACTGTAAGTATTTGACCCGCACAAGTCCTTGGGACCCAACAGGCTTCATCCAAGGTGCTGAGAGATTGCCAATGTCCTTCCATTTAGACTGTCAGCGTTCTTTGAAAGCACCATTTCAACCACTAGAACAGGCTGTCCAGTGAAGTGACTGAGTCACCATCCCTGGAGGTATTTAAAAGATGAGAAGACGTTGCACTAGGGACACGGTTTAGTGGTGGGCTTGACATTGTTAGGTTAGCGGTTGGACTCAATGATCTTGAAGATCTTTGAGATGATAAATGATTAGAGCAATGAGACTGGTGAAGGAACTACAGGGAAAATCTTATGAGGACAGGCTGAGAGAGCTGGGGTTGTAAACAACCCCATGTTCATGCCTGGAGAAGAGGAAACTTAGGGGGAACCTTATCACTCTCTACAACTACCTGAAGGGAAGTTGTAGTCAGTTGGGGGTCAGGCTCTTCTTCCAGGCAATTAGAGACAGGACAAGAGGGCATGGTCTGAAACTGCGTCAGGGAAGGTTTAAATTAGATATTAGGAAGCATTTCCTCATGGAGAAGGGTGCTCAGGCACTGGGATGCACTGCCCAGAGAAGTGGTGGAGTCACCATCCCTGGAGGTGTTTAAGGAGAGGTTGGATGTGGCACTTAGTGCTGTGGTCTGGCCGATGCGGTGGTGTTGGGACATAGACTGGACTTGATGATCTCAGAGGTCTTTTCCAGCCTCAACAATTCCATGATTTTGTGATTCTGATTCTATGAGTCATCTGAGTTATATTTCAACAGACTTCAAGTTAAATATTCCAACATGATTCTTAGAGTAACAGATTGAAGACCTTTAGTAGCACCCTGTCCCTCTCACTCTGGTGTGTCATCCCACAGCTTGTTACAGGCAAGCCTGATGCTGTTATCCACCTCCTCCCTTTGCAACCAGTTTAAAACCCTGTCAATCAGCCTTGAAATCTCTTGGGCAAAGAGCCTCTTCCCTCTTTGGCAAAGATGACTCCTATTTGAGGCTAGCAAGCCTGGTGCTGTGTAGGCCATCCCATTGTCAAAGAACCCAAAATTGTGGTGGTGATACCAGCCATGGAGCCACGTATTAATAGACTGGATTTGCCTTAATCTCCCAGTGTCACTGCCTGTGACTGGAAGGAGAGATGAAAATATAACCTGTGCTCCAGATTCTCTCACTGACTGTCCAAGGGCCCTGAAGTCCCTTTTAAAGGGCTCTTGGACTACAGGCTGCAGTTTCATCTCCACCTATGTGGAAGACTACTAATGGGTAAGAGTCTGAGGACGTTACCAGACTAGGAAGTTTTCCAGTGATGTCCCTAACCTGTGCTCCAGGGAGATAGTATACTTCGTTTTGCTGAGGGTTTACCCCAAATATTGGACCCTTAGTTTCACTCAGAAGGGAGTCACCTACTACAATAACCCTTTTTTTCTTCCTTATAGATGTGTTTGTAATACGAGTGGTGGGCTTAACTGATCAGTTAGACACCTCTGGCACAGACTGCCCATCATCCACATCCTCATTTGGCTTGCTTTCCTCAGCTAGAGCTTTGTACCTGTTGTACAGAGGCACCTGGGGAGGGCAAGGTGGACAAGGAGGGAATTTGCCTGCCGCCCCGAGCATGGACTTGCCTCCATTTACTCTTCTCATTTTTAATTTTTAGCCTTATGCCTTTGGCCTGACAGGGGAGTGATACTGGGACCGCCTGACCCAAGGTACTTTCCAATGGGTGCTCTCGTTTCTGTTACAAAGAAAGCAGAGCCTGGCTCCACCAATCTAGTTCTCATTCTGCTTTCCTGATGCTCTTTAGCTATTCAGCTTCTTCTCCCAGCTCTGCCACCGTGCTGAGCAGCTCATCCACCTGTTGGCACCGCACACAGCAGTTCTCATAGCCTCTACCCATTACCAGCGATAAGCCCTGGCACTCCCTGCAGCCTGTCACCTGGACAGCCCTGTGTTTCCATGGGAGCTCTATCTGGGTTCCCACATCCATTTTGGCAAGTTTCAGGACCACGACCTTTTGCCTGGTAGTGACCATAGCTGAACTCCTGGTGGGCGATGACCACCTGTGAGACCCACCTGTTAACTGGCAGAGCTTCAGCTTTTCCCCACGTTCTCTACCCTTCCTGCACCCTGCTACACCACACACAGGTGTAAGCGCTCGTTCTGCACTGTGTGCCCAGTGACTAGCCGCTGCTCTCCCTGAGGTTTTTTTATTATTAAGGGCGTGAGTGGGGTTGCTCTTGCCCTGGTAACACCCAGGTCTCATTAGGTCACTCGTGATAGCTGCTGGCTCTGAACAGGTCTCTCCGGTCCCCCGGTGTCTCTCCACCTCAGGAAAACCTCGGAAAGCCCCCTGTACACCAAGATCTGCTGCTCTGATTTTTACCAGTGGATTCCAAAGCGGCTCCTCTCAGTGACTGTTTAAATGTTGCTGTAACATTTAGAAAATCATCTTTGTGCAGCTCCTGTCCTTTACCATAGCTGCTCTTGTGTAGTACTTGGTTATTACTGTTTAATGAAGCACATGTGGAAATGGGGCAGAGAATAATCTGCCAGATGTGCTGAAGAAGGCTCCATCGTTTGGAGCAACTCCTAGTGATTTAAAAATGCGAGAGTGGTAAAGAAAATACTAGTATTACCTTTACTCACAGTTAAGAGGCCTCTTCTGTTCCCCTCACTTGATGACCCTTCTACAGTAATTTAAAGTGCTGAGCAGAATAGCACATGGAAGGCAATGAGTGAGAATCATAGAATCATAGAATGTGTTGGGCTGGAAGGGTCACCTAGTCCAAACCCCCTGCAGTGAGCAGGGACATCTTCAACTAAATCACGTTGCTCAGAACAACCGTCAAACCTGTTCCTGAATGCAACCTCTTGCAGTGTTTCACCACCCTCACAGTAAAGAACTTCTTTCTGATATCTAGCCTAATGATGGTTAAATTCAAGGTACTCACCTATTTACGGCTGTGGACTGTGGCTCAACAGCAAGTAAACTAGATCCAGAGTTCCCAAATCTGCCATCTCTCCTCTTCTTGACAAGTGAGCAAGAGTTTTTAGGTAAAGGCTGGTGAGACTAAAAGGGCTGAACAAAACATACTTATGCTGAACTGTGCTTTGAATATTGGCAACAAAAAGACTAAGGGAGTCTCTGGTACTATGACAGCTGCTTCCCTGGAAGACTGAAAGTGAGCAAGAGGGTTAGTTAGTAAGCCTTTTAATCACATAGTAACCAATAATGAAGATTTTCTTCCACTTAAATCAGAATTGAGGTTAATGTAACGGTTGTATATTGCAGTGCCATCTGGTGTCACAAGAGTGAGAAACAGGAACGTTAAAGACTATTTTCTGAAGATGCTTCTCCACATGAAACAGCATCACATCCAGATAGAATGAATGTTTCTAACTACATAACAGTTGATGGGACCCATGAATATTTCTAAATTTGGACATGCATTTTGTCTACATCATACTTATATATGCTGCACTGGTGTTCCAAAATTTTGGGATTTCACAATACGGTATAGCTCAAAAATTAGTAGAGTTCCTACCTTGCCACAACAGTTCCTGAAATATTAGAGATTAGTAACCATAAATTATTATGATTTATGCAATCAATAATATATTTGACCTTTTAAAAGCTTTTTTTGAAAGTAAAAAATGTGGTCTTTTTTCTTCTGCAGTAATGCTCTCTAAACATAGCAATATAAAGGAGAAGGATTTCAAAGTTAGCATCCTTTTTAAGACAGCTTTTTCTTTCATCGCAATTCATCCTAATTCACCGCTAATTTACATTAATGAGTCATTCCCGTGACATTATGTGAAAATGCATACCTTGAAGGTAAAATAGTGCTGTATCTGACTCACCTGTCTCCCTCCCACCTTGACTTCATTATGGGTACATTACAGGACTTGCAGCTGTATCATTTTCAAGGTATAAGCAGAACCTATGTAAAAGCAGGCACTTGCGCACAGGCTATCTAAGAGCATGTGTACAGCTATGTCTATTATAATACCTCGTGCATTCTTAGCTATTCCACTAAAATAGCATCATGTGGCCCCAGGGAAGGCTGAAGTTCATTCCACTGACTGCAGCTTATAGAGGTGCAGATACTGCCCTGATAATTCTTTACGTGTCTTTGTGCACAGGTGCAGATGGTCATGCAGCTCTTCTGTTCCTGCTCCTGGACAAGCTGATGCAAGCTGCTTGTAGCCTGAAGCGATGCAGTAAGGGCAGTGAACTGTGCTGTGCTGAGCTGGAGCCCCAGATCCCGAGCCATAGCAGTATGGTTGAACAGCTTCCAGCCACCTCTGAGCACAAAGCGGAGCAGATTTTCACCGCTGTCCACCTGGACGTGGCCTCAAAAATCAGTTCTTCTATATCATTTTGTAGCTGTAGTATTGTAGGCTAACATCCTCACATAATTAGTGGGTTTGTTAATTTATTCTACTCTTAAAACCTGCTAAGACCAACTTGGATTGTTGTTCCCTGACAGTAACTAAGGAGATTCTGCCTCTTGTAAATGTGTACAATAGTAATAGCTGTAAGGAACACAATATCATAGAAGTTTGTAATGGTTGTGTGCTTAGGCAAGAGGAAGGTTTGGACTGAGTAAGGGCTTTCAACAACAACAAAAAAAATTAGAAAAGGAAAGGAATATACTGTTCTTCACATCCTCTGCAAAAAGTCGTGATGGGCTTAAACTGCAGCGAAAGAGATTCACACCTGACAATAATAGCTTTTTAATGGTAAGGATAGACAAGTATTGTAACAGATTGGCTAAGGGACTGGGAATCTCTTTCTTTTAGAGCTTATTATAGAGATGTCAGACAAATTTTTGACAAGTGCTTTTGAGATACAGTTGATCCTACGTTGGAGCGGAAGAAATGTACTGACTTGTGGAGCTGACTTCTTTCATCTCAAATCTTCTAAGCTTTTGTGATTCACAGATCTAAAAGAAAGCAGATAGAATAGTCGCTGATAAAGATTTACAGTCTGCGTCAATCCTACCTTATGAATCATACTCTTCTAGGAGAGATCTAAAGATACATTTCTGATGGTAGTTACTGTCAATATACTGAGATGCTCAATCTCTTTTATATAGATTCTCGTCATCTTGATCACCATCTGTGTGCCTTCAAAAAGCCTGATATGTGTTCTCTAGCATTGCCAGTCTTACTCAGCTTGTTTTTACCTTCCTGCTGCTGCCAGATGTGAAAAGAAGGAAAAGCAAAAGGATTGTGTAAAGCTGAGTGCTGTGTTAGATCAGAGGGGGAATTTGTTGTACTGTATTTATATGCTGTATCTGCTATAATTTTGAAATTAATTTAATCACTGATACATAAAAAATCTAGGGATTTTAGAAGATAGACTTGGTTGAGAAATCTGTAGTAAAGTAAGATTTCATCAGAAAATGCTTCTTGCACAGGAGTGAAGTGTTTCACAGAAGCTGTCCAGAAGAATCTTGACAGACTTGAGAGGTGAGCCCACGCAAACTTTGTGAACTTCAGCAAGGTCAAGTGTAAGGTGCTGCACGTGGGTCAGGGCAATCCCAAGCATGTATACAGGCTGGGCAATGAGTGGATTGAGAGCAGCCTGCGGAGAAGGACTGGTAGAAGAGAAATTGAATATGAGCCAGGAATGGCTCATATGGCCAGAAACTGCATCAGAGAAGGTTTAGGTTGGATGTCAGGAAGCATTTCCTCATGGAGAGGGTGCTCAGGCACTGGGATGCACTGCCCAGGGAAGTGGTGGAGTCACCGTCCCTGGAGGTGTTTAAGGAGAGGCTGGGTGTTGCACTTAGTGCCGTGGTCTGGCCGATGTGGTGGTGTTGGGACATAGGCTGGACTTGATGATCTTTTCCAGCCTCAATTTGAATTCTGTGATTCTGTAGTGTGCACTGACAGCCCAGAAAGCCAATCACATCCTGGGCAGCACCATAAGAATTGTGACCAGCAGGTCATGGGAAGTGATTCTGCACCTCTACTCTGCTCTTATGAGACCCCACCTGCAGTGCTGTGTTCACCTCTGGGGACCCCATCATAAGAAGGACATGGACCTATGGAGCAAGTCCAGAAATGGGCCACAAGGTTAATCAGAGGACTGGAGCACCTTCCCCAGGAGGACAAACTAAAAGAGTTGAGGTTGCTAAACCTGGAGAACAGAAGACTCCAAGGAGATCTTATAGAGGCCTTCCAGTACTTAAAGAGGGCCTAAAGGAAAGAAGGGGAGGGATTTTGTATCAGGGAGGATAGCGATAGGATGAGGGTAACAGTTTTAAACTGCAAGAGGATAGGTGCAGGTTAGAGTGAGGAAGAAATTCTTTACTGTGAGTGGTGAGACACTGGAGCAGACACTGCCCAGAGAAGTTGTGGAAGCCTCTTGTGTGGAACTGTTCGATGCCAGGTTGAATGACCTGACCTAGTTAAAGATGGCCCTGCCCAGGGCAGGAGGATTGGAGCTAGGTAATATTTAAGGTCCCTTCCAACCCAAAATATTTTGTGATTCTATAACCAAATAACTTTTAGCCTCCATGGCTGTTTTCTGCCTGCTTGCCCACTGAAAATTAGGTCAGAAACTGTGATTTTCTAATGTTGTATGTTAACTAATCCACTACTGAATCCCTTGAAATAGGGTTACCAGTGCTTCAGGCTGTGCAGCCTTACTGTAAGTTTCCCTGACATGTGATTGACCTAGAATTCGGTGCTTTCTGGTTCCTCTTCATGGACTCAGCAGTCAATTTGGGTTTAAAGTACATGTTTGAACAAACTTGAAAGTACGTTAAAACTATGATGCTAGAAATGCAAATGTCTAGTAGCTTTCGGGGCATGGAGGACCAGATAGATAACAGATGAACGAGTGTTTGGGGCTTCTGCACTGTAGCTTGTAGGAAAAGATCTCTCCTTCTGCTATTATGCTTTGCATTTAAGTTATTATCAAAGCAAGTAAGAAAAGCTTAAATTTTGGTGCATAGTGGCTATGTTCACTTTAATATGCACAGAATTTTGTCACAGGTTTTCTTGCCTGTTGAGCATCCCTTTTCACTGCCATGCACACAGAACTAGCTTTCTGCTCTGTAGCTGTGTCATGATTTCCAAGTTGTGCCAGAAGGCAGAAACACTCTGAGTGACTTGCTCTTGTTCTTGCTTCAGTTATATCTCCACACACCAGGTGTAAAAACTTCTCAGCTTCTAGAGCAGTATTTTAATCCTTCTCATTTTTTTAATGCCAGATACAAGTTTCTTCAAATTGCTGAATTTTTCAGGTATTTTTTTTCAAATTGGGCTTAATGACAAGAAACATTAATTTAAGATCAGTTTTCCTTATTTTATAAATTTATACACCACTTAAATAAACTTGTATTTTTTTGTAAATTCATTATTATTTGTAAAATCTAGATCAGAGAAATTGGTTAAAAAGGCATGAAAGCTTCAAACCCACTGACATTTTCATTTTTCAGTGCAGAATAATCCCCAGTGTTTTACAATGTAAAAAACCAAATTGTCTTAAATTTTCGTATGAACAATTTTGTTAAAATAGTATTTTTTCTAAGAAAAGCTAATTGTGAAATCTGAGGTTTCAGGAATGATAACTTCGTATTTATTGGGCTACATTTAAAAATATATCTGTAATATATACATATTAAATGCTATTTTTATTTAAGGATATATGCAATAGGAATAGGCTACTTTTTTAAACAAAAATTTGATTAATGATAATCATTTCATATTTAGAGGGATACAATACACAAGTGCCCTTCAATATACTTTCCTTACCAAAGTAGCCCAGAGTCTAACTCTGTACATGGTCAGAAAAGTTGTAGTGTCAAGGCATATGGTGGTAATATGGTATAAGGAAGCACTGTGACAACAGTGTGTTGTGACAACACGTTTATATGTGTTTCTTGAAAATTATATGGCTTTTCAATCATTTTTAAGCTATGTACAGTTAAAGAGTCCACTAGTGCCTTCAGCTGATGCAAATTCTATATATGCTGTCAAGGACAAAATTTGTCTTAATTCTAAAAACCTTTTCCACAAGGTTCATTGTGCTCCCTATAGATAAGGCAAACCACTTAACACTGACAAAAATGTCATGGTGTACTTTTAGGCCTTAGTACAAATAGATGAATGCAGGAAAATCAGCATACAAGAGAAATGTAAGAGTAAGTATGGGTAGCTGACTCTTAGGTGGAGATTAATATATGTCATAAATATTCAAGTAAGTCATATTAGGGTATAAAATATGGTTGAAAAGCATTTTTACTGAGAGAAGCTCTATCCTACAAGCCAGGCATAACCTGTCTTTTTTTTTTTTTCTTAATCTTGTATTCCTTTGCATGTAAGAAAATTCGGGTGTGGAAATTTGCCTGTGAACACTTCACTTATGGTTCAGCTGGAGGTACAGTGACAAAGGCTTTTTTACATGCACAAATGATTTGCATTAAACATGCTACATGGAACTCCAACCATGGATGCAAGGTACATTTCCACTTAAAATGGAATGCAATAAACCCATATTGTAGATAAGGCCAATAGTTTTCTCTAAACATTCAAAACACTGCTTTAAGTCTCTTCTACCAGGAAAAAAGAAGTAACCTTCCTTGTACTTTTGAATATTTCTTTTTTTTTTTTTACAAAATGTAGTACCAATCTTATCTGATATCTGAGGGAGAAGTGTTGAAGTGACCTTGTTTCCCGGTAGACTTACGGTAAGTTTTCTAGCCAAGATAAATCGGAGTTCAAAACTATAACTGCACTTTTGCAAACTATGAATAATCTGTTGCACAGACTGAATGAAATGATAGATGAATGACTGACTGATTCCTTGAGATATTTTAGCTTTGAACAGAGACCAGCATAGTACATGTTTACAGGATTGCCAAGGGAAAACGCAGAAGCAGGTAGGTTACTTGTTTTGCCCAGACAACAGTGTGGTCTAATGTATTACATTTGTGCCTGGGCCTCAGAAGATGCCTTCTGTCTTACAGAGATTTTGTGAGACTGAATTAGGGCTTGCAGTTTGTTTTGAAAACAGTTTTTAGACATGCGTTCCAGCTTTAGCTGTAAATATGTATCTATAGCTGAAAGACACGAGGAAGAAAGACAATGGAGTTTGTTAAATTAACATAATATGGTCGTTTTTCCAAATTACTTAATTCTGTATTTCATGAGTTATCAGAGTCTATTAGGTGTGAGGCTGGCCTTCTTACAGTGTGTATTCTCATCATTAGTACATGGAAAATTATCCATCTAAAAAAAAATAAAAATAATTTCCCTGGAATTCTTCAAGTTTCAGCTATGTAGGGACTGTATTTTACCATTTAAAACATCGTGTCGCTCACCGAAGTGAAAATTGCCCGAAATAAAGAGACAGCAAAGAAAATACTATGAACTTAAGAATAACTTTACAGAACCTATTTTTCATGTATAGCTTCCAGTCCAAAACTTTACCAGTTGAATCTTATTCAGTAATAGAATTGCTTCTGCAATTTTGCTGATGCAAAAAAACCTCAGCAATAGGAAACAGCTTGACTTGATGATCACTAGTCTACTGCATTTTCAGATTTCTAAGAGAAATGAGAAGAAAGGAGACACAAGCAGAGAGTCTTCATTTATGATTCGCCATTACCAGAGGGCCGTCGGGTGCACAGGCAGCTTCTACTAGAAATATGACCTAAAACACTCTCAGAGCTGCCCTAACTTTAAATTACTCAATCAGTTGAATAGTTATCAGATCACCAAAATAATAAGCAACCATATGTAAAGTAACAGCTGAGGCAAAAAAGGCATTTGATGTCTCACTGAACATCTTTTGAAGATTCTTCAGCTGCTCATGCCCATGCATTACCTTTACGTTTTTCTTTGTTTTGTTTTCTACAAAATTTTAATGGACATTTTGATATTCTGTAGGTCCTTTCATCGTGGCTGACCTTACAGTCTTTTGTTATGCCAGTCTAGTGAATCAGGTTACATGTCTTAGGTTAGTTTCACGAAGAAAACTTTTCTCTCTACCATTTATTTCTGTTATATGGTTAAGAATATTGGGAGCTAACTGCAGTTGTTTTTAAAAATGTAATAGTTCACTAACAGGAAAAAAAAACAACACCTTTTCTAGTTTTCAGAAAACTGAAAACTTAACAGTTTGCAATCTCCAGAGCTACTGCTACCCTCTGGTATCTTTTCTTTCCTTGCCATTTTGTTGTTTTACTGAATAGTAATACACATGCCTGACTAATAATGCTATGTGCTATATTGATTCAAGGTAGTATAACTGCCAAGATGATTGAAATGCTGTCTGCAATGGTCCTTGACACCTCATATATCCAGTCCATGATTTGCATTTATTCCCATGGGATTTAGTGGTTGTCTATATCTATATGCCCTTTGAAACTGATGTACTTTAGATCTCTAACTAGAAGAAATCTTTGTGAGTGATGAACCATTTTATTCATAGCCCAGTGGGAATCCATAAACATAATTTGTCCTTTGCTGTCAGTTCATTGCCTCCTAAGTACAACTTTTTATGGCTTCCTTCCAGGTCACAACATATTTTGTGAGAAGATTAAAAAGTAAAAAGCAATGAAGTTTGAAACATTAGTTTAAAAATCTCATTCTCATCAGGGTTGTAAATAATGTTCGGAAGTTCTCTATACCATGGATGCGCTGAAAAAAAGCAAGACTTTTGTCTTCTAATCTGCTGCAGCAGTCATCTGGAAATGTTCTAAGTGTTTGACGAGGCAGTAGATTCAGGTTCACATGAAATCAGTAGTTTTCTATTTTATTTTTTGAATTAGTTTCTGATGTACTGTGTTTCTGTCAATTAAGAGACAGTTCTGGTTTCTGTTCCTCATGGTGGATTGAAGTAAGTTGATCAGTGAATGTCCTGTGTTGGTGTAGATTTATCAATACCTCCAGAAGAAAGTGTCTGATTTATACATGGATTGATATGTGTGTGTATATATATACACACACTTTTATTTTTGAGACATCACTTTGCCACTTATTTGGGAAGGCTGAGGTATTGCTAAGAGTACTCTACATAAGATTTCAGATCAAGCTGTGTTACCATTGTTAATTTGCAATCTAAAAGACTGAGCTTCCATGTTATCAGTTCTTGACTGCTTCTGATAAAGATTATAGCTAGAATTCTGTTACAGAGCTAGTTTCTCTAATAATTTTCACCTTACTATGATGTCAGTATGAATTATGTGGAGAAATATATATTACCCTTTAGATAAAATGAGATTTCTGTTTGCCTTCCCCCCCCCACCAGTGTGAGGCTATTAGGAAAATCAAAATGACTAAGCACAGTCTGCCTAAAAATACTGGTCCTCTTTCATCTTGAAAAAGTGTCCTGGTATGTTTTTATTTCTTATATAGGTTGTTTGAACTTTTAAAAAATGGCTTTAGTGTAGCTCATATCCTCTCTCTATATATCCTATATTGCACAAAAATTGTTTTAAATTGGGTTAAAAAGGATTGCATAAAACAAAACTGTCTAAAAAAATCAGACTTGTGAATTATTCTTACAAGGTGCTTACTTTTGCATAAAATACAGATGTCTCTGTTAGAAAGTTGGAAGCCATATGGATTCCAATCATGCGTAACACTTGCTGAAAAATTAATTTCTACATAGGAATTCTGTTAAGAGGGCAGATTTTGTTCTTATTGTCTAGCACAGCAAAATATAAGTGACTTTGCTCTACCTGCATAGATTTGCACTGACTTCAGCATGCACGAGCTGTGTCCTCCAGATCTGTACTCTCAGTATCAGGATCTGTTTTGTGAATTCAGGAGAAAAATACATAATTTTTCTGGAGAAAGAATACCTGAGCTTTAGCTTCTATGAGAAAGGATAGATCCTTGTATCTATTTAGATGGTGTTTGTGCTACTAGTCTTGCATTTATTCCTTTCAAACCCTGAAAAATTTTCCACAATATCAGCCAAAAGTGTTCTGCAGAGTATATTTTTCACTTTATTGCACCACATGCATCCTCATTACATCACTGAGCATGTTGTTCTTTAGAAACAATTCAGTGGTCACACTTTGTAACACATTCACTGTTATCATATTTGTAAAGTGTTAATAAGTCTGTTTTCTGAACATAAAAATTATTTGATGGCAAAATCCATTATTCCATTAGAAGATATTGAAGTTTGTTAATAACCCCATAAAAACTGTAAAAATAGAACTGGATTTCATGGACTGTGATCATTGCTCTCCTGTTCACATAGAAACTGCTTCTGTGGGACTCCTTTACAGTTATGCAGACATGGACAAATGATTGCAGATGTTCATCATAGAATATTGTTGTCCAAAGAAAATGTCATTGGTGAATCTCTTAGATATTGGGCCAAATTTGCTAATCAGTGGGTGCGAAATGCTTCATCCAAAGGAGTGATGTGGAGGCTTGTTGATGTTCTGGATTTTGTTGTTTTTCTGCAAAAGTAAATAAAGCTCTTGACCTTTATAAAAAAGTATTTCAAGGCTTTCAGTTCCACAGGAAAATATTCATTCCTTTTCAATCATAAGAAGGCAAAGCTGAACAACTAAGGACGTAATCAAATATGTTATTTTCTTTTTGTCACTGTTTCATCATTGTAAGCAAGCCTTGTTACAATGAAATTCATCTTTATTATTGTGCCACTTTTAATTTGGACTGATTGAGTCAATCATGGTCCTAAAACTGGCATAAATTCATTTGATTATTTTTTGCTGTTATTTCACAACCTTAGTTCGTATGGTTTTGGCATTAAACTGGCTGCCATGCAAGACTGCCAGAAATAAGTATGTTTGAGACTACACAAAATATTTTATTTTTCTTTTTCCTAATTCATCCTGTGAAATTCATGATAGAGGATGACTGCTGGTAACAGTGCCCCTCAATTTCTTTAGATTTTTCTTTGGTGCAGACTATGTATTAATACAATAAATTTGGGAAGTGGAGTCTTCCCATAAAAAGAATGTGGCGAAGTACGTATGAGTTACAGCTTGACTCATGCTTCATGAGTTAGCTTACTGTTAATCAGAAATAATTGTCTATGAAAACTTAATTTAAATGGATTTTGCAACCTTTACTCTGGCTACTGTGGGATAAAGCTATCTTTAATCTTGTTAGAAAGATAAATACCAAAAATTACAGGTGATACTGACTTTCTAGATAAAGCTTAGAGAACAAATTATATAAATAATGACCTTGGATCAATCTGGATTTGGCTGATTTTCATTTGAATTACATTAAGTGAGTGCAGTAAGAAAAGTAAGTCTAACTATTGCACTGAATTTCAAAGACAAAAAACTATGAACTAGACTATGTAAATGGGGAAATCATGGAATCATAGAATCATAGAATGGCTTAGGCTGGAAGGGACCTTAGAGATCATCTAGTCCAACCTCCCTGTCATGGGCAGGGACACCACCTCTCGACTAGACCATGCATCAAGCTACTCAGAAGAATGAATGTGTCAGGGGTCTTTAATTAGACTTATCAAAATTGGTACCCTAAAAACGGAGTTTTGTGGCAAAACTCATACAAACAGCCTAAAGATCAGGGGATTCCTGTGCATCAAATCAGAGTTCAATTTTACATACCGTGGTCCCAGTCCAGCAGTTGGATTTGGATAGATAGATATGTTCATATTGAACTATCTTCACTCACTGAGTAAATGCAATGTAATGTAGGCTGAAAAGATTTACCATCCTGATTTGTTGCAGACTTCGGTTCACGAAGGGGAATTTGCCTGTCTTCTGAGTACTTAATTCACATTGTATACAGCTTGTTGCTTACCTAAGACGTGGGTTTGTGAGGGTGGGGGGGGAACATTCTTTTCTAGACAGGGAAAAGTAGAAGGAACAGGCAACTTTGTAAAATACTCTCTAACACAACCTATAAATGTTTTTTAAAAATTATTTAGGGTTGGACTAGATGATCTTTTGAGGTCCCTTCCAGCCCCTGACATTCTGTGATTCTGATATTCTATGATTATGTATATTGCCTAATCTATAAAACAAGTTCTATAGGCATTACTCTGTGCAGCTTCTAAACTCATTGACGTATTATGGATTTTCTTTGTCAAGTGATTCTACAGCTAAGACTACAGGGAAGGTCAGGGGAGGAATCAATTTCTATCTGTAGCAATGGGTTGACTGTAAAATATACCTAAGAGAATAACTGGAGGAACTCTATAGTCAAATCATATCTTAAAAATATTTTGTCCTCTGACTCAATTTCACGATATTTTAGAAGTAGATATCTAATATATTTCTGTTCTTGGTTTTCAATCTTGCCTGTTTGTTTACTTTTGGGACTTTTTTCTTTTTAGAGAGACAAAGTACCAAGAACTAAGGCTTTCCTTCACGTTTGGTATGCATAGCTGTATTTTCTGTGTAGTGATACTTGGTATTTTAAGTCAAAGCAAGAGTACCCCACAGTCTTTTTTGTCTGTCATTGTGTTTAGCTAAAGCTAGTGTTGATCCTTTCCTTGAAGCCTTCTACTGGAGTTCTCTGTGCTTATGAGAGCAGGCATGGTTGCTCCCAGAGGGCTCCTTCGTACACTGGGTGGTAGTGTGCCTTGAGAGGGGTGCCTCTTTTATGTATTGTATTTTATTTGTCTTCAACTTCTTTAAGTAAACACCTCAAATGGTGTGACGTCTTCTCTTCTCTTATCTCTGACGTTTTATTTAATGCTCCTTTTGTATCCTGACTCTTAAGCAGTTGCCGTGGCTGTATGTATAACTTTCCCTCAGGTCAGGTTATGAGACCATAAGCTTCTTGCATGCCCTCTAAGTATCTATTCCTTTGTACTATTAAGCAGTACAAAGATTTTATACAGGAATTCATTTTACTGAGACACAATTTAGAAGCCTTAAATTTTTCATCAAGATACATTTTTCTTGCCCCGTAGTAGGTTGATCCTAGCCAACAGCTAAGTACCCACCTAGTTCACAGCAGAACAGGGGAAAGAATACAAAGAATGAAAACTGAAAATTCATGGGTCAAGATACAGAAAGTGTAACATGTGAAGGAAAGCTGTGTCCACAAGCAAAGGGTTAAAAAGGCCAAGTGCCAAATCCTGCTCTGGGGTCACAACAACCTCCGGCAGCACTGCAGACTTGGGGTAGAGTGGCTGAAAAGCTGCGATGTGAAGGAAAGCTGTGTCCACAAGCAAAGGCCAAGTGCCAAATCCTGCTCTTGGGTCACAACAACCCTCGGCAGCACTGCAGACTTGGGATAGAGTGGCTGAAAAGCTGCACTACAGAAAAGGACCTGGAGATGCTGGTGGACAGCCAGCTGAACATGAGCCAGCAGTGTGCCCAGGTGCCAGCAGCATCCAGACCTGTATCAGAAAGTGTGATCAGCAAGAGTAGAGAAGTGATCATGCCCCTGTACTGTGCACTCACAGCTTGAGTACTGTGTTCAGTTTTAGGTGCCACAGTATAAGAAAGATATTGAGGAGCTGGAGCAGGTCTAGAGAAGGGCAACAAAGCTGGTGAGTGATCTAGAGAACAAGTCTTATGAGGAGCAGCTGAGGGAAGCGGAATTATTTAGTCTGGAGAAGAGGAGGCTGAGGGGAGACCTTACTGCTCTCTCCAACTACCTGAAAGAAGGTTGTAGTGATGTGAGTGTTGATCTCTTCTCCCAAGTTACTAGGACAAGTGAAAATGAGCTCAAGTTGCACCAGGGGATGTTAAGACTGGATATTAGGAAAAATTTCTCTACCAAAAGAGTGGTGAAGCATTGGAACAGGCTGCCCAGGGAAGTGGTGGAGTCACCATCTCTGGAGGTGTTAAAAAATACGTAGACATGGTACTTCAGGGTGTGTTTTAGTAGTCGTGACGGTTGACAGTAGTTGGGTTGACAGTTGGACTTGATGTTCTTAGAGGTGTTTTCCAACCTTAATGATGCTATGATTCTGTAATGCTAAAGCAAAATAAGGAACTCATCACAGCTTCCCATCAGCAGGCAGATGTCCAGCTGCTCCCTGGGAAGCCAGGCCTCATCATATGTTACTTGGAAAGACAGACGACATAACTATGAGCATCCTCTATTCCTTTCCATTTCCCTGAACCTTTATTGTTGATCACGATGTCAAATGGTGTGGGATATCCTTTTGGTATGCTGGAGTAAGCTGTCGTGACTGTATCCTCTCCCAAACTCTTGCCTACCTCACAGCCTGCTGGGGGACAGAGTGGGAAAAAGAAAAGCTTGACTCTGAATGCTTATGCAACAGCCAAAACATTGATGTGTGCTGAACACTGTTTTGGTCACAAATGCAAAGCACAGCACCATGCAGACTGCTATGAAGAAAGTTTACTCCATCCCAGCCAGACCCAGTACACTCTGCTTCGATTCTTCAAGTTTTTTGGGTATCGTAGGAAACTAAGTCAGCCGCACTTCATGGTAGTTTACTACTATGGGGCAAAAAAAGACTGTAATAAGAATTTCAGCTGTTAAATAGTACTTCCACTGTTAATCACAAATTTAGTTAAATTATCGCCACAGTCTTAGCAGTGCCCTGATGTAGTACCTATTAAAAAACTGTATTATTTAAGTTGTTTATAAAGTATTGCATGACTTCAAGACTTGTTACAGTCTCAGCACAGCTGAACTTAAGGAACTCTGAATGCTCTATTGGGTTCCTTTATGGAAGTGAACATAATTAAGAGAAGGAAAACAACATTCTTAGTTTGGAAAAAATGTGGAAGCCTTTTTATCTTAACACCTTACATGGGTGGTGTATTTTCTAGGATTTTCTTTTAACTGTACTGTGACTGTATCAATGTCCTACAAATGCTAATTTTTAAAATCTGATCAATTATAGAATTATACCACCATTCACTTTCATTTCCTACACTGGAATCTATTCTTAAAATAACTGAGGCATAATAATTTGTAGGGTGGTTTGAGTCTGCTGAAGTAAACTGGGTTTGCAGCCATCATAAGGTGCCCTAATAGTTTTATTTCAGTAGTCTTCACAAGAAGCCCTGTTTGTACCCTGATCTTCCAAATCTCATGTTTCAGTGTCAATGGGCCTCTCTAGAAGAGCAGAAATATGTTTCTGATCTTCAGAAGAACTGTTTGTTCCACCCTGTCATGATCATTTCCATGCTGTTTCTAGCCCAATGATCATCCAGCAGAAACAAGGCTCCTGCGATTTCTCCAGGCCACTACAAGTAAGTATTGCTGGAAATTTGGAAGAGGGCAGTATTGGGGCAGTAAGTGATGAAGATCCTAGTGGAGTTGGATGGGCAACAGGACAGGAGTTTTCACTGTAAGAGATGGCTCAGAAAATGCATATTTTGAAACATTCCTAGCTTTACTCTTGAGCTGACATTTTGTCAAAACAGCAGACAATTTTTTTTTAATGTGTGCAATTTGTCTAACATGCTTAGTTTTCAAGTATCTCAGCTAATTTACATCCATTTTGATAAAATGCTTGTGCTCGTGGCAGCAAAGGACAATTGGAATTGCCATCGCAGGTCGAACCACTGATCTGTTATTCCAATGTACTATTCAATACCAGCTGCTTCAGGGAAAGAAAACATATAACAAACAATTATGGAATAACCAGCCCAGAGGCAGATAATCTTCCAAATCTTATCTACCTGTGTGTGTATCATTAACTGTGAAACTTAAAATATAGAGAAACTTACAGATAGCTGGAGAGGAACAGGAAACTGCTAGTGAGGACTGATTTTATGGTAATAAGGGGTCTGTGAAATCAGAGTCTCTAACATACGTCATAGTAGCATTTTATAACACTGTTCATATTAATAATTGTAAACAAAATATATACCTGGTCTTAACTTCCCAATATCTGCATGCATCTGAAGAATGGTCTGTAAAATCACAAAAATGGTTATATATCCTGCTTTTAGTTTTCATGTTGTTTTCAGGATGTTCTGACTCCCAAGCACTTTGCTGGGGGGCAGGGCAAGGCTCTTTCCTGCCCACATGAGGAGAGTGAAGTCACATAACAAAACCTAATGTGTTAATTAATATCATGTACACTCATTGCTTGAGTGAGAATGAGCACTTCAGACTTAATTTTGCCATTGGGTTTCAAAAAAGTTTTTTTCCTTGACTCCATTCATATTGAATAAATATACAGAACAAGATTATAATTGTATGTTAAAAAGTAAACTATATAACTTAAAATGTACATGGACATGTTTTGCTCTCCACTAGTAATCTGCAGAGAAGTATTTAAATCCATTGTCTTTTAGTATTCTGTACTTGAGTTAGAGAGAGAAAGCTCTAGAGCAGAAGAAGCTACTCTGTAAAAGCGATTTCAGCTTGAATAACCCTATGGATTGTAATGGTCTCTGGATAGAGATCACCTGGATTCAATGAAGCCTCATTTTTAAGAAGCCAACACAAGGTCTAAACTTTTGTTTCTGTAGTATAATACAATAGAAACCAAGATGCCTGATGACTATTAGGGTGTCCTACAG
Organism: Apaloderma vittatum; assembly: GCF_000703405.1. NCBI lineage: Eukaryota > Metazoa > Chordata > Aves > Trogoniformes > Trogonidae > Apaloderma > Apaloderma vittatum. Next base: position 20,912 of record NW_009732210.1, on the reverse strand, counting down.
AGACAACATATGGCTCATACTTGCAAGTGCCATTGTACATTGTCAGCTCTTTGTTTTTGTTGCTAAGCTGTGACTTTCAAAGCTGCCTAGTGGATTTAATTTTAGTAGAAACTGGGCATCCAGATTTCTCAGGTCGCTTTGAAAAAAAATTCAGCCAAAAAAATTTTCTTCCTGATGGCTGAACATGCATCACAAATAATTGCCAAAGCCTTTTCACATTGGCCAGGTGAGGAAAGTCCTTCAAAGGCAAATAGACCTTGGCAACAAGTAAACAGATCTTTTCCCTGATGTGTGACTGATGCAGCACAGCTATATGTCACAAGACTCCTTTTATATCAGACCTAGTTGACAAAACAAAATTTATTACTAACAGACAAAACATTTAATGGGTGATTATCAGTCTTAATTTTCTTTCAGTTCTGGTTTCATTTGTTTTGTGTCACATTGGAAAAAGAAAATAATTTGATTAATTGCAGAAAATAGAAAAAAGTGGTAGAAAAGAGATTATGACACACGGAAAAAGACTCTATAACTCGAGAAGTTATAAAGTAGATATGTTTTAATAAGCGCGCTGGTGCACGGGGGATTTCTCCTCCAAAGACATGCACACCTGAACGATGCAGTTACCTTGGTTATATGCAGTGAAAGTTACATATTCATTACACACCTATACATAGTCATGAGCTATCCTGAAAAAGGCACTCAGTTCCCGTGGTTGGCTGCTCCTCCTCTTGACACCTGCGCAGTGCCTCCTGGTGGTCGTGGGCAGGGTTCTTCAGGGATGAAGGCCATAGGTCTTCCTCCTAATGAACTTTTCACCTTAGTCCCAAAACTGTTCTCAGCACTTTTCGTAGGGCATCTTGTCCCTGAATTTCACAAGGGGCTTCATCACGTTAGATACCCTTATCACTAGTGTTCTTGTCAATTATTTTTGTTTTATGTTCTTTACAACGAGTACTAGACAACTCCCTGTATCTTGTGTACCATAGGCCTCTGACTAACTGCCACCTAACAATCCTGAGAGACTGCTTCTCGTGGGATACTTCTTCTCCTATCAATTTTTCCTTCACAGCTCACAGAGTGCTACTCCCCCCATCAATTATCAACACTTCATGATTTTTGATTCTATGTTGAACTTTCTCTGAAACTTTACAGAGCAAAGAAAGTTCCACTCAATTTCTGGTTTAATGACTTTTCAACCTCTTTTCAATTTGTAAAACCTTACAAGTTTGGAATACAGTGATTTTCTGTTACCATGGACTTCTGTGCAGTATTCATGAATTTCTTTTTGGAGCAACCAGCTGGAGACCCTTTAGCACTTTTCTGCAACCCCCTCCTTATCGTGTTATGTGCAGTTACTTCATATCAACTTCTTATGGTCTTCTAAGCAGCTTTCAGTATTCTTGCCTCAGATGCTTTAAATGCATTCTGAAATATTTCAAGCAATGGGATACATAGACCAAATACTGTAAAGTTTTCAAGGTTTCCTGATGCACAGAAGCTTTGTAAATCAAACCCTAGTAAATTTATCTTTGAAACTTAAGCATGAAGACTATAATCTCTTTTGTTCAGCCTTCTACTTCCATGAGGTTTAAGCTAGTGGGTCACTGAGCAATAGGTTATAGCCTTAGTTGTCTTGCAGGTTGTAAATAGTCATTACAACAGGGAATGACACATTGCGGACTTGTCTAATTTGGGAAAGCCTCAAAGAGCACATATTTTAAATGGAACAGCTGGCCACAGCACAACAAAATGAGTTTGTTGTGAGCCCTGCTATAAGCAGTTTGTCATCTTTAGGGGAATCAGAGTAAAGTTATTGAGGTATGGCCAAAGGAGTAGGTGAGATGAGAAGGAATGCTTTGATTTGTTTGGGATGTGAAGAAGCTGTGAAAAGGCTGTGAGCAGATAAGAGGAACAGGGGTAAAAAGTAAGAGCACAGTTTGATCGAGTTTGTATGCTTTCCAATCCTGACTCTGGCAATTCAGATTTAACTGGAAAGATTGACCTATTGAAATCTGTTCTCACCAGTTTTAATTGACTTTCCATGTCTTTGAAAAAATATTTTAATGACTGTGGTTACCTTCTTAACCGGATAGTAAGAGAAACCTTCCTCTTTTATTAGTGGGATGTAATTAGTCTACTGATGCATCTTGTACATAAAATTTGGAAGGGACCTGTTGGTCATTCAGGCCATGCTCAGCACAAGCCTGATTTCCCCTGTGTGTTCAGAAAATTGCTGCAATTAAGTCTTCAGTGCACAATGAAGTTTTATCCATGACTATCATTTTCATTAGCAACAATCCATTTCTCATACTCTGTCTACATTTTGCCATCTTAATTTAGTCCACTTTTCTTGCTTGTCTTAATTGCTAAACCATAAACACCTATGTCACTAAGTTAATTTCACAGCAGTCACACAGTGAATGTAGTACTATAGATGTGTAAACACAGTAAGGGGTATTTTCTGGTACAAAAATTCAGAGAGTAAAGAAAGCACCATTATAAACACAGTACAGGATCACAGAAGGACTATGTGCTTTGTCTAAGACAGGAAATTGGTAGATGCCCATGGAATTAAAATGAGAGCTTCTCAATGCTGTCCCATTGTAACTGTTTTTGTCTACTCCCTTATCCTTCTAAGAAACGTGTAGCTGACAGAGCCACAAGAGGTGTAGCAGGGCTTCACAGTAATTGCTCGTGTTGCATACATTTAAAATTAGGCTTATTGCGTAAAGCTTTCATTCTTTCTGTATAATCCAGTAATTTGAGCTCTCTGAAATGTGTTGTTTTCTTTTGAAATTGCAAAATATCTATATCTTTATGATAGTCTGGTGCTCATAATACAATAAAAATTCTCCAGTACAATAAGAAGAGCCATACAGGAACAGTATCTCTGAGCGTAATGATACATTGTCTTTGTATTCAATATTCACACTTGTTTTGGACTATTCTTACTGCCACATCATATTCAAACAAATGTATAATTTAGTATTCATTACCAACTATTCATCCGTCTGCCTTGTATTTTCTATGAATTTAGAAAGTAGATTAACACGAATGGTGTTTTAGGCAGGAATAAGTAGATGTATTCTTTACTGTCCACATTAGAACCTCAGTTTATCCTTTGCTAAACACTATTCTCAAAAAACTACTGGTGCCTATCTCCATAGGTGTATTTAATTACATTGTGTTACCCAAAGAGTATGTGGTATCCTTACTCCAGGCTGAATATCATTTTGCTTTCATTTTCTACTGTCTTTGAGTCCCAAAGCATTAGTTAGAGCTTTGTTCAAAGTTTTCTGCAGTTTCTCTGGCTAATGATTTTTGTTTTGAAATATTTAGTGAAATATTATATTAAAGTCTAAATCACTACAATTTCCACTGTTCTTTTAGGGGGCTGATTCCCCATTTTTAGAATCTAATCTTCCTCATCTCATCTACATGTCATTTTATTAATGGCAGGTTTTTTTCATGCAGAGGGAAGTCAACATCATGTCAGCAATTCACAGACAAGACTTATGTCCCAAAAGGAGCAACTGGCGCTAGCAAGGTTCAACTTGGAGGATATATTCCTCACCTCTGTAAGTACTCAGAATATGTCTTTGTGAGTTGAAATATGACGGATGTCTACTGGATCTGACAGCAGCAGTATTGATAAAGACTGGCAGTCTGTCCTCTGGACATGGATATATGAGATTTCAGAAGACCTTTATGAATGTATGCATGAGAGGTCAGATCTGTGCAAAAATGGTGAACATAGTTGGCTGTCATAGTGATCATCACATTTTCCTAGGTGAAAAAGTGGTGGATAACCCTCAATGAATCAATATCTGAAGATTTCTGATAAAGAAGACAGTTTTTTCATTGACATAAAATAGAGTTGGGTTTAGGAAAAAAAAAATATTAAAAACCTCTTAAAACCTGAAGGAAGGATACTTTAAAATTAGAAATATGTTGAAAAAAATGTGATGTGCTAGTAATGAAATATCAGAAAACTCAGAAACAAAAGCAAGTTTTAAACATAAAAGATCTGCTAACAGAAACAATGAAAGATGTTCTGTGTCTTGGGCTATGTGCTGCATCTGCAATTCTAATACTTTTTATTTGTGTTTCTAAGTGAAGTCTACTGTCATGAACACACACACAAAAAAAAGATTAAAACATTAATTTCCTGGATAAATATTTTTTTTCTTTTCTGGAGAAGAAGAGCTATAATGTCAGACTTCTAATAATTTACTTTACATTGCAAATAATTACATTTTATTTGAATATCTCAATTCAGAATTGTGTCACTTCTTTGATTTTTCATATCTAAAGAAAACAGGAACAGATATTAGTGTTAAAAGTCCTTAATGCCTGAAGCTGAACAGAGTAAAACCAAAGTAAATATTAAGTATTTTATTAAAGAAAGCATCTCTATCTGAAGCACTTTTATAGTATATCCTTAAATTAGAACTGTCCAAAATTACCTACAAAGGTATTTAAAAAGATACACACAAGAATTGTGGATAATTAGAGAAAAAGAAAAAGCAGGTCAATTTAGGTCAAGTTAGATGAAATGTTTCTTCTTAGAGCGTGTACTCAGTCTTTGGAATGTTCTATCAGGGAAGATTACTGTGCTGGTTTTGCCAAGGTAGAGTTAGCCTTCTTCACAGCAGCTGGTATGGGGGTGTGTTTGAGATTTGTGCTAGAAACAGTGTAGATGCCCCTTGGCAAACTATGACTCAATGCTTCAGCCCTTTTTTCTCAAAATTCATTATCAGACCCAAAAAGTAGCTTAATTTTTCATCTTTAGTAACAATAACTTTTTTGCAAATGAAGTGTGAGGAGCTGTCAAAAGATAATGTATTCTGTTCTAGTTAAGCTCCTTCTGCCCTGAGCAGTTTCCTGTGGTGACAGTAGGTCAAGTTTCCTGCCAGCTATTTTCTGTCTGATTCAACCGGTGAGTTCCCATTCCCTCTGAGTATCATTAGGTAAAGCGAGAGGAGCATGAATCAAAGACAATGTTTATGTCAGGAACGGGGAATTCCATGGTCCAATTCACAGAAGGGAACAGTGATTGTCAGTGCATCTGCAGCAAAGCCCAAGTATGGCTGCTTTTTACCTGCCTGCTAGGCAGGCGTGAATGAGGCAGAAATTCAAATCCTGTGTTCAGGTTCTCCTCCCAAAGGCATCAATATAAAGTTTTTATTTCAGGATACTTAACTGGGACTGGCCTATTTTTTTTTTTTTTTATCCAATAATATTATGAACCTCTGTACAACTCAATGGTCATAGAGATCCAAATAAAAGAAGTGTTTACATATTAAAAAAATAGTTGGAAAAACCAAAGAAAGCTTCAAAAACACCAATGTTTTTAATATATTCTGTATAGTGTAATCTTTCTTTCTCATTCTGTAACTGATTTTCTTAGGATATTCACTATGACAAATGTGCTCAGTTTGCATAAGTGAAGATCTAGTTCAGACTTGAAACGTGAATGTAGGTATGCTTTCATCTCTGAAACATTTTCACTTATTCTGATTCATCTGTATTAAAGTCTGTTCTTTTCTTTATTAGATCTGTTGCTGTTGCATTAAAGAGGCAAATCAGTTTGGCAGAAACTAAACCTCCTTGTGTTCCAGCTTGCCCTCAGATATCAGAGGGGCTGGGGTTGCCTAGGCTTAGATTCTGAGTGGTGCCAATTCAGACTAATAACACAACACATGTTCGATCTAGCGGCGCCCCTGCACTCACAGGGTCGACCTTAATGACTGTGATGGCGCTCAGTAAGGACTCTCCCAGCCAGACTCGGCATGTGTGGCACAGCCAACAGAGACTCTCATGGCCAGACTCATGCAATCTGGTGGAGTTAACTGAGAACTCCCTCAGATAGATTGAGAAATAATATAGTTTACTGAAGCAACAGATACACAAATTCTTTTTGGATTGCCAGTGATAGTGACTGTCCGCAAAGCACGTGCAAAGATAGAGATAACCCAGCCTGGCTGCAAATATGCTAGATACATTGCAAAGCAATTCTCTAGAGATTTTCTAAGTGTCCCAGGGCAGCACTTGGTGAGACCAAGTGTTCGAATCGTACCCAAAGGTGTCCCTCTGGGGGAAAAGAGAGGCTCAGCCTGTCAGCTGATCCCAGAAGTCAGAGATGGTTCCTGATGGTGTAGATGGTGTCTTCCCTGACAGTGATAGTATCTTCCCTAACGTCCCCCCTCTCTTGGGCCATTCTTATATTGTTTGTTACCTTTCAGGTGGAGCTTGAGTGACTCTAGTCATACATACCTTTATCATGATACATGTAAATTTTCTTCACTTCGCTTTTAAAGGTATAGACTAAAAAAATGTAGAGCTCAAACTCAGTGAGAGGTGGTTGGACCTCGAAGGCAGGCAGCTTTTGGGATGGTCTTGGTATTATAATGATATTATAATGAGCATAGTTCACCCAAAGGATGGCATTTTGTCAAAAGATGACAGTCTGTTGGCCCAGGGTAGCAAATATGCAGCTTATCAGTTCTACGGTAACTCCAAGTTCCTCTTATGTACAGAGAGACTGACTTCACCCCGTTCCATCCTCCATGTGGTTGCTCTTAGAGTCAGCACATCACGCTCGCTTAGTGTTACTGACAGCTACGGTTGCCTAGGGAACCTCTGTGGAAGGAATTTTTCATATACCAGCACCATCCTGGGAACTCTCTTGATGTTGTTCCTTTTCCAGGGTGTGGACTATGCTATGTATTTAATAGTAGTTTAATTTTCAAATTACTCTGAGAAATTATTCCACAGTTGCAAAATGTGGTAATTCCTCAGTTTGCACCACATCCTCAGTAGAAAAATTTTGTAGTGAAGTGACAGTTCTGGCTTCCTTAAAACTCTAAAGCATTTATACATTGAATAAGCGCTGTAAATTCAAAGTATCTGTTGTAATTGTTGGTGAAGTCCTTGCTAATACTGTAACAAACATTTTGTTAGACTGTTTTGGATGGTTGTAATACATCAGGACCTAATGAGAGGCGCACATCTCTCAATGTGATAAGTCACAGCAAGTTACTGTCTTGTAGCAACTGGGTTGTGATTTGTCAAGCGACAGTGCAATGGACAGAGTGACTGTGACCTGTACGTGCTGCTTCTTGCTATTCTCAGAAAGGTGAGCTGAAAACCAGCAGGCGATGCTTTGAGATAACCAGTGCGGCCTTGCTATCCAGAGGTCTGTAGTCTGACAAGAAATACATGCACTTCTGAAATCATGTAATTTGTTTTACTCATCTTTGTCTGTGCAGTGAAGTAGGAGTCCAAGGCTGGCTCCCTGAGTCATATATTATCTGTAATGTGCTTTGTGAGTGGGGAGCCACCTCAGATGAATGTGTTGTGCAGAAACCATTAAAAAAGATTGTTGTTCTGTGCACTGGGGGTTAAGAATAGTCCCTAGTACTTATAAATGAATAATTGAGAAAGACACTCATTGAATTAATATTTTCAAGGCCTTAAAGAGGAAAAGGAACAGAATACTGACCTGATAAATTAATATGCTTTCTATGCATTACACACAAATACATCTCATAAAAACCCTAGGGCCCTCACAGATTAATACTTGTTTAAAGAGTAGATGTATTTAAAAAATATGTTTCACTTCTACGTATATATTAGCTAGACATGTTTTTATATTTTAAGTTATAAACCTTATTATAAATTAAGATGACCCTGACTTTGGGTAGAATAGAAAGGAGATATGGAAGACTTTGAGACAAAAAAAAAGAGAGAAATCTGTAGAAGAGACGAAGTGCTTATGAATTTCATCATCTTTAGCCAAGCTATGTGTGCTTGCCTTAAGTTACACAATCGTAATTTTGGGATAATTATCGTCTACATGGTACTCCTTTTATTAATTTGCTTACACAGAGATCCATATTAAACTCACGCCCCCATTAGGCTAACTAATTGATAGATAAATAAATACATGTCATGAAACACTTCTTGCCCCAAGTTGGCAGTTCAAACAGAATAGGCAGGAAAACAAATTCTCTAAGTTGAGATTCCTGAGTCTACACAGCACAGCAGAGGTTTCTGGTCCAGTAGCCTGTATGTTGGTGTATGTATTGCTTTCAAAGGCAGTAAAAGCTTGCTACTTGCACAATGCTGAACTCCAGTAAAGGAAACCTGTGGGACTGTGAGTAACCTGATCTAGTAGAAGATGCCCATGGCAGCGAGGGTGGAACTAGATGTTCCTTGAGGTCTGTTCCAACCCACTACCTGACTCTGTGATTCTGTTACCTACATCTAAGCTTAGAAGTAAGCAACTAAATAATCCCATTTAACTCTCCACATGCTTAAATGTGTGGACATGTGTGTGTGAACAGCTTTTTTGGATCAAGATCAAAAGGCTTTGCACTTGCGACAACACAGAGCAACGCAGTACTGGAGACTGCATCCCATGGAGCATCCTCTGAATTCTAATCAACTTACTCCTCTTCTTCTCAGTTAGATATTTCTCTCTGACTAGATTAAATTTGTTTGCAATGTTTCCATTCTTTTCTTAATTAAGATAATATTCTTTTAAAGTGTTTTTTAACTCTGATGTTCTCTGCTGCCTATTCTTTCTTGTTGCTTCAGATGAAAGTGCATAGTAAATGCAGAATGAAAACAATCAGCATTCTTTCTGGATAAGTGTAAACAACTCCTACACTACCCTGCTAATATTAATTTCATTGTTATGATGCCTGAAGACACACATAACTGGTTCATAAAACCACTGTTGACAGAAAATACTTGCTTTCTTTTGCTTTGAAAAATCTTTGGTAATTTTCATACATAGCTCATCTACTTTTCTCTCCCTAGACTGTTTTGAAAAAATGTAAAGCTACTAACTTTCCCTTGTTTGTTGTTTCCTGCTTTTCTAACTGGTATTCATAATGCCAATCTTGTCTATCTCCACTAAGCTATTATGTGGTGAACGTAAACTTGTTTTCTTATTCCTGAACTGTGAAGAAAGAATCGAGAAGTGTGTGGCAAAAATCCCACTGGAGGTAGTAAGGTCAAGTTAAGTTTGTGATGTTCAAAAACAAAATGAGTCTCTGCATATTTGTTTGTTATTTAGAATTGGTTTGGGCTATTTCACATAAAAATGTTATTTACTCTGCATAGGATCCATATAGTTAGAAGATTCAACAACTGTCATTTCTGATACCTCTAAGGAAGAAGGTGAAAATGATATATAAAGATTTAAAAGTTTGGGTTTTTTTCTTGTTTATGCTATGTCCTAAGTCTTTTCAGTTTGGAAGCGATTTACATTTTCACATGTAAAAGTCATAAGTATTCTTACAAAAAAAACCCCACAAACATTTAAAAAGTGTGTCAAATGTATATGATATACAGAACACTTTGATCAAAAAAAGCTGAAATATGGGCACAAAGATACAGCAACTGAAATAACTGTGCATTCTATGACTTAAAATATTAGAGTTTAAGTGGAGAGCTGTAATAGCAGCATTTGCTCGTAGTGACGGGTGCCAATAGCACAGAAAGTCCTACCTGAAAATTCTTGGAGGGACAAAAAACAAAGAAAAATCACCCAGGACCTCAGCTGTAAGACTACTTAGTAAGAAACAATGGCATTTTGAGTTTAAGGGTAATAAACCTTTGTAAACATGAAGAAAACATCCCAAGTGTACCCTCAATAAAAGGTCACCTTGTCCACAGTGACAAGCTAGAATGATTCGATAGTGAAGGGAAATGAGAAGGGTGTTCATTCAATGGAAATACACCTGAAGATTAAGTGCAGTGCTGAGTCATCTTGATACGAATCTGGAGAGATCAATGACCCAAGGAGAGACTCACATCAGGGGTTGTTGTAGGGCTGCAAGTTTATGAGCATGTAGTCATGGGTAGATGGTAGAAGTCCCACAGTAAGGAGGACTTTACTGCAAGGCTGGCAACAAAATTCTTCGCATTTTGGACTGTGTTGGCCCTGGAAAACAAATGGCCACAAAGCAGGAAGGCTCATTCTAAAGTGCTTTGGCTATTTGACCACTGTCAACGCTAAGAGGAAAGCTGAGGAAGGGCAAAGACAACTTTGACATCTGTCTGTTGAACATCAGTAAACATATATTCTAGCAGACTCTTCTCAGATTCAATCCCTTGACATTTGGGAGGTGCAAATATTCTGTCAAAGAAAACTGAAAAATATACTTTTCTTTTCTTGGGTTTCATGTAGGGTCTTCAGCATATCTATACAAGTATAACACATTTGTGTCTGTTGTTGGCCCATAAGTTCCCTCCATGAAATCCTTTTGGATTGGTTTTTTTTTGCCTTTAAGAACTGATGCTGCAAAAAGCCATTCCCAGAGATAAGTCCTGCTTAAAGGTTTACAATGGGCTTACATATAGGTCTCACAATGCAATTGTTACATAGTTCATTGCTGCTGCTTGTTAAAAGGCTTTTAGCTAGTGCATTTCCATCAGGCCCTCGCTTCAATGCTGTTCCTGTCTCGGCAGACTGTTCCCAAGTTTACCTTCATCACTGTGATTTAAGATCTCACAATCTTTATATCTTTCCTTTCAGAGACTTCTAGTATGTGTCTCTACAGTGTCTACTATCCTTTGTACACATCCTGATTTCTCCAAAGTGAAAGCAAACTCGTGGTATCAGGTAGATAACTGAGAAGTTTGCTTCTTATATTTTTGATACTATTATGATTGTAGAAAGTAACAAGCATATTCTTGTTTTTGTAAAGCTGATTTTGGAATCAGAAGATGTAAGGGAAGAAGGAGAGTTGGCTTCTTTGATAGACATCATCAATCTCTTTTTTTTGTTTCGCAATTTTCAGGTCAGGCTTATTTGTGTGTTCTTTACGTACAAACAATGACAACCTGAAGACCAGCCTGAAGACCTGTGTCACAGGAGACTACAGGCACAACAAAAAGACAAAAACTTTACGTCAGTTGTAGAGCACACACTGGATTTTAATTGAAACTTCTTACCTTTTCCCATTATGCTTTTAATTTTCTGACCAAATTCAGTGCTGATGTTACACCTTCATTTCACTTTTCCTGGAGAAATTTGCATAGGGTTGCATTTGTAGGTATAGAATCACAGAATGGCCTAGGCTGGAAGGGACCTTAGAGATCATTTAATCCAACCTCCCTGTCATGGGCAGGGACGCCTCTCAACTAGATCAGGCAACAAATGGGGACCGAACGGGGATTCAACCACAACCTTGGTATTATCAGCATCACGCTCAACCGACTGAGCTAACCGGCCCCTAGTTCACTATCTTTTTCTAAGTGCAATGTTGTTTCAATGGGTTAGTTTTTCTGAGTGCTCTTTGTGGCATAATTTGATATTAGAAGAAATTCTTTTAGTTCCTTTGGTATGAAGTTTTGGCATCTAAACTCATGAAAGGTGAGAGACATTTGTACAGTAAAGGTCACATGCAAAGGCAGGGAAGTAAAGGTTTCCTGTTTAGAATGCTGAGTTCTTTGATTTATAATACTGACTTAAGTGAAGCCTCTATGGGGCATCATTTAATCCACACGATTTGGTCTGTTGTGGAAGCTGGGCTGCATAATCCAACAATGAGGAGAGCTACCTCTGAAAAGCAGGCTCTATGAGCAAAGTGGAAAAGTAGCTGGTAAAGACCTGTGCCAGCCTGCTTGCAGTGTGGGTGTGCTTCTGTAGGATTTTTGGTGCCACCTTGGGCAAATAAAGCTTCAAGCTTTTCCACTGCACATATTCGCAAGGGAAGAAAAATGCTTTACAGCCTCAAATACTTTTGATTAAGACTTCATCTCTTGAGTTTTAAATCTGCTCAAACCATTCAAAGAACTTCATTACATAAACAATTGTGACTGAAGTGCAGACAATTTCCTTTGGATTAATAGCCAGTGAGAGAAACTGAAGTTATGAACTGCAGTCAAGGACCATTAAATCCAGTCAGTCATTAAACTTCTGGAAATGCCCTATGCTTCAGTCAGTACTTGAGGAAAAGAAGAAAACCAGGTTCTGCTTTATTCTGGCATAGATTTTGGATAGTTCTATTGACTTAGAATTTACTTTGATTTATCAGACAGTAAAAATTGAGGTTCTTCATTATAAGATTCAAATAATTTATCACAACAGTTTTCTTAGCACGCCATGTACAGTACTCCTACATGAGTAAGTCATTGAGGTCTATTGTTATTTAGATTATTGGAGGAAATAATATGAAATAAAACCATACTTACAATTACCCATATAAAATACTAGCATGTTAAAATCTTGCTAGTCTTTCAAAAAGATTTTTTTTGTATTTTCCTTGGGAGAGAAATGTAAGATAATAAAAGACTAGTTACTGCTTGGTCTAAGAAAACCATTGAAGCACATGGAAAATGTATAACAAAGCTTAAATGTTATGTGTACTTAGTTTTTAATTAACTGGCTTTTATGTTTGGACGATCACTTGTAGCTTCGTTGTTTAATGTACTGTTGTCAACTCTAAACTTCCATTTTCTGTTGAGATGCAGCTCTTCATTCAATAATGTGCTTTGTTATTTTCTTTGTGACAGTAGGTCAGAAATTTGTTGCCTGTCAAAGCAAGAATGACAAATCCAATTGAAGATCTGACTGTTGTTTCAGAAATAGGTTTAAATATCTGTAGACTAGTAAAGTAGTCTGTGACTATGAATGCCATACATTTCTACTCTTTCTCCCTTCCCCCATCCACATTCTGTATAAATGATAACGTGGTAAAGTTGAGAAAAATATTACCATAGATTTGGTTAGGACTTGACCGAGGTAATTTACAATACTGAAATACAGCAGAAATGGCCTTTGTGTCTCTTTAATTCTCAAACACACCTCTTTGTGCCCAGGTGATAAGGCAGAGACTTGAGAAGTCTTTCAAAAGTGTATGATTCCTGGATTATATGTTAACACAGAGAAGAAATGGAAAGATTCTGATCCATTTCAGTGATTTTGCTACAAGATCTGTAGAAGGTAAGCTGTGAAATACAGAAAATCTGGAGTGTGATGAAAGAGAGAAAATAATAGAACCACTGCAGTAATATGCTAACTGAGAGGATTGGAGGGAACAGGAATAGATTTCCTGCCTGCAATGAGAATTTAAAAAGAAAAAAAGGGAAGGGAAGGAAGGAGTTTCATTAGTTAAGTTCAGACAGTGAATTAAAACATCTGGCAACCTTTTTTAAATTTAGTAATAAAATTCACAGAAAGAATAAGCAATTAAATACAATGACGGACTTTATTGAGTAGTAGGACTTAAAAAGAAGGCATTGAAAAAATGAGAAAATACACATCAGTAAATAAATCCATCACTTGGAACAGTCACAATATAGGCTGTAAAAATGTTACTGCGCTATAGCTAGAAAAGTATCTCTTCTGGTTTTCTAAAGACATTTTATGGCAGATTATATATGATGATTGTATACTAATTTATTTAGTTCACATAAATATATTTTATCACTGCAAATCTCTTTGAGTTAATATAAATACCAGCAGATCATGCTGAATTCAGTTTTAGCTCATTTATCATCAACAATTGATAAAAGATACAATTTTAAAATTTTGGTACTAATGAAGTGCCGTGGCAAAAATAATCAGGGATAAATTAATAAAGATTAACAAGAGTACAAGGTAGAAAAAAGTAAAGTATCTTTTCTTTATCTCCGAAATAATTGAGATAACAAATAAATTACTTTTTCTGGTTGCTAGATTTTACATGCCAATAACTGGAAGAAGAAAAAGAATAAAGGATTTTGAGGGATGGTTTGAAACATGAGTATGAACACACACAGCTTGTCCATTAGACAGCTGGACCTTCAGCCTTGTATCCTGTGAGGTATTTAGCCAAGGCGCTGTGCAATGCTGCAGACTTTATGATGTTGCCCTGACCTGCCACTGTGCCCCTTAGTTGTAGCAGGAAGATCAAATGTGCTAATTCCTCATCTCACACAACAGTGAAAAACAGCAGAAACTGCTGAGGAACGAGTTTTAAAGCTCACATTTGCTTGTACTGCACCACATTTACTTCTGTTATAGTTCACTGTGCACAGCACTAGCTAAAAGTGACAAAGAGCATGGCTCAGGTGAATGTGTTGACTCAAGCTGTGGCAGCTGAAGGGCCAGCACAATTTAAGTCCACCGAGACTGCTGTGGTAGATTTCCGGTGAAGAGCAAGGGCAGGCACTAAGGGTGGCAGGGTTATAAATTACTGAAGCTTCACAGAATCACAGAACGGTTGAGGCTGGAAAAGACCTCTGAGATCAAGTCCAGCCTATGACCTGACACCACCACATGGGCCAAACCACGGCACTAAGTGCCACATCCAGCCTCTCCTTAAACACCTCCAGGGACGGTGACTCCACCACTTCCCTGGGCAGTGCATGCTAATGCGTGCCTGAGCTTGTGAATTTGGATGAAGGAAAATATAAAACTCTAAATTTGTACCTGGATACTTGGATCGTGACGAAAAAGGGACCATTTCCCTTTCACATTTACCAGAAAAGTAGCATTTTCTGCTATTATTTCAAAAACTTCCATGTTCTCTGATTTTCCCCCAATCCCATTCGTGGGAGAAAAAAGCTCTAAGTAGTTAAAGGTACCTGTTACGGGTACTCGGTCATTTTGGTGGCAGCTCTATTGCAGTAGAGAGGACCTTTGACTAGACAGTAGGTTAATTTTCTAAGTATTTTGTTCAGACTTACCCTTTCAGTGGCCTTCATTAGTGCGATAATTGTGCATTCTCCTTGGGGATTTTAGGGGTCAATTTCTGCCTTTCAAAGCATACAGTGCATTCCTGGCAGAAGATCAAAAGTGATGCTTCCCATCAGCCAGCAGGACAAGTTCTTAACACCTTTTCTGTTACTCTGTCATGTTTTCTTCTTAAAGAGAAAAATGTTTTATAAACATATTATTTCATTGCTATTTAAATTCATTTACCTTTGTGGTTGTAGCTGAGGAGACTTTAGTAGAAAGACTTACATTTACAGGCAGGTGTTACACAAGCTTTCACAATAAATTACGGTTTTACAGAGATTGATTTCTCCAAAATATTTCTCATCTAAAACGTATCTGATTATAATATGTTTCCCTATCTGGCCTAAATGCAAGCTTTGGAGATAAGTCAATGCTACTACAAAAAGTAATTATCAGCATTTTAATAGAGTTTTCCATTAGCCTTTTTATTCATTGGCCACAAAGCCACATAGCAGAAGGAGTATTTCAACTGTATTCTGAATTCTTTGCACACATTTATGAAATGGCAAATATTAAGCAGAATGCCATAGATTAAGCTGATTTTGCTAGCCTTCTGTTGACCTAATATGAAGGCCAGTATCAGATAAAGAAAATATCATGCCTGTCCTTAAGTATCTCAGTTCTTCATCTTATCTTGTTGGCATTTTATGCTTTTGCAATACTGCCTGGAAACAAATGCAAAAGTTTCCTCCCCTGTGCAGTAAAAAGCTGCCTTTAAGTCTTGCAATGCCCATTTAGAAATGAAAGTAGCAATATTAAGCAGTCTAGTCCTGGAAAAGTAATACCAATAGAAATAAAAACAGCTGTAGAATACAAAATAGAAGTATCAGTTGCTACACAAAGAGACCAGCTCAGAACAGATTACCTTATAGCCTGCACCGTTAAATATCTACTCTGTGGGACCAATTCTGCACAGCAAGAAATCATGTCTGTAGGAGCTGTGTTTGCATGTGGCAGGACAATGATAATTATTTTTCAGAAGGATGGACTTCTCTAAATGATACTGGGTACACTGAATAAAGTACATTTGTCGTGTCTATTTTCTTGATTTGGTATGTGGAAAATACTGCTGCCTGGATGCTGACCCAGATAGCGTACTCAAGGCCATATGGAGACCTGCCTAGCATCATCTACAGCACATGACACCCACAAATATTTCATTTCTTCTGAGCTACCTCAGTGTGAGGCATCCCTTTGGACTCTGGAAGGTGGAACGCCATAAGCTTGTGTTGCATACAACGTAACACAAAGGGTAATTGTGACATCTACTAGAAAAGCAGCCGAATTAGCTCTTTCTAGTTATTTCTGTCATGTCTGCCATTTCTCAGTGTAGTAATGTAAATAATATTTTGTCTGTCATTGCCTCACCTATAGCGACAGAAAAATGCTGATGGGATAAATGCAGATGGTAGCAAGAGCTCAGGAGAAGAAAGGTGTGGGGAGCCCAACTGATGACAGCAAGAGGTTTTTGAGAAAAAAAAAAAAAAGACAGCAAGAAATCATATGCTGGAGAGAGAGAACTTTTCCTTTCCCCAGTGTCATTTCAGCTGGCCTCAGGTACCCTTTTGCCTTGCAGCCATGTTCCTTGTATTCTTGTCTTCTTTGTTTATACCCCACCTGATTTCCAAAAATCCCGTATTTATAGCTGCTCGATATGTTGTCCATCCACCCTGCAGTTGTTCTCACTCTCTGCAACTCGTCACTAACATTTCTCTTCTTTTCATATGCAGTGAATGCTTATCCAAATCATGAACACATATGCAAATACAGGGTGATTATGAATTCTGGCTTTATCTTTCATAAACTAGCAAAACTAGTCTGTTTTCACAACGTGCTTCTGGAAGATTAACATTTGTCTGTACTTGCAAATTATTAAGAGGGCTTAGGCAAGTTTGAGAGGGTCGTAAATGGCACAAGCTACTCCCCTGAAAGCAAGCTAACAACAGAACAGTGCTGGAGTTGCAGACAGTTGCACTCGGGCCATTTTGAGCTTCTTGATGCAGCACTAGTGTGTAAGTGTGCTGCTTGCCATACTGTGCTTGCCTGGTACGGAGTGCTTTGCTGGCTATCAGCACTCACCAGAGGACTCTTCTTCATACTGGAATGGTGCTGTGGGGAACTGGACACTTCTAGAGCATCTTAGAATCCATTTTTATGAGTTGCCGCTTTCCTCTTCTCACTCCAGTAATTAAAGGTAACTGTTCACTGAATAGGTTTTATACAGGTAGAAGCCTCTACAAAAGGTTAATAAGAACACAAATGACAAGAATTGAAAAGAAATTGTGTTTATCAGAGTTTCAGTTAGCTTTAAAATTTTATTTTGGCGTATAGGAGTTGGCTAGAAAATGAGTAAGTGTTTCACGGTCTTCCTAACAAAAGACTGGTTCTTCTGCAGCCAGTAGTCATCAGATTTTTCTCATAAAATGGAGTCTAGACTTGGAGGGCATCTCATTTCACATTATACTCCATAGTCCTCTTAAGGTTGAGGCGGTGGTTGAAAAGGAAGAAAGAACTGTTTTTCAGAGTCTAAATACTTTCCCTTTCTCTCTATGTCTCCTTCTGTTGGAAAACATTTAGCTTGCATTCCAGAAAAAACACTCTGTAAATTGATATGTATATTTATATAGAAGCATATAATTTGACAGCCACTCTTTAAAGAGTATACAGAAATGAAGTTCATGGGTACACATTATTGCTGATATTTTGACTAAGATCACAACAGAAAGGTCATGCTGGTGTAATGATATGCTAGAGGTGTACTAAATGGTTCTAACTGTAAGGAATACTCTTCAATATATTTACATTACTTTAATAAATAGCTGCAAAATGAAAGTATTTCAGGTTCTTGAACAAGAACCTCATAGTGGGGGGGCAGACACAGCACAGGATGTGGGGATGGGATTGCAGGGGTGGAGATGGAGGCAAGAAACAGAGTTGTGGGGTTTTTTTTTCCTCATCATTCTTTCTTTCTACAGTGACTACCTACTCTTTAGTGGCCAGGTCATTGCTTTATTTCACTGTAGAAATCTTTCTCAATATATTTTTTCTCAGAAAAAGGGCAAAGTTATCTGTGTTAAAATGGTCACTTAGGATCTGGTTCCTTAACAGGTGCTTCCCATCTGCCTGATAAGTATTTTACTACCATTTAAATTTTCACTGACAAGGCACTCTGTTAAATACCTGAGGAAATTGAAAGCCCATACCTTGACACAGCACTGTGTGACTGCTTGCAAGTGATTTGACTCTAGGAGTGATTTGTTTTTAAATATTCCTTTCAGACAGAAAGGGAAGTATGCTTTTTTTCTGGAATGCGAAAGTGTAGATAGAGCTTTTAAAGATGCCATGTCACAGTCAGATCATATATTTATTGGTTGATGTATTAAATGAGCCGGTTTGTTATCAGAGGAAAAACCCTGTAATCCTGAAGGTAGTTCAGCTTCCTGTGTTTACTTCACATGATGAGGTGTCTCTGAATCAGACTTGTGTCCTGATGGTTCAAGACTCACCCCACCTCTGGCTGTGAGCTTTCTCCTTTCAGCACTAACCCTATGCTGACTGATGTTGACTTGCCTATTTATATACAATCACAAATTCTCAGTTTCATGTAAAGGTGATGTTCTGTTTTCTCTTAAAAAGAGATGCATAGTAAAACAAAACCAACCTAATGAATCAGTATCTGTTTTGATTTTGTTAAGAACAATTTTTGGAGTATTTGTGGCCTCTATAAATGAATTAGGCTGCTCTATTTTGTATATTCATAGAATGGCCTAGGCTGGAAGGGAATTTAGAGATCATTTAATCCAACCTCCCTGTCATGGGCAGGGATGCCTTTCAACTAGATCAGGCAACGTATGGGGACCGAATGGGGATTGAACCCGTGACCGTGGTGTTATCAGCACCACGCTCCAACCGAGTGAGCTAACTGGCCTCCTAAATATTCAAGTATTTGTTGATTCAGTATAGTAAGCAAAGCAAATACTACTTTTATTCCTTCTTTTTTTCCTATGACTGGAGATTGTGCATATTAACTGTGATTTCTGGTTTACTGATATCCTACCAGCTGACACAGGTAAACCTGGAATAACACAGGGACCTTACCTGAAACTTTCACCTTCCTACCAAAAAGCCTTACAGTAATATTTTTTAATAACAAACAAGGAGAGATTTAAAATCAGTTTGTCTTGTGAGCTTCAAAGTCTTCTAATATGCACAGTTTAGGGTAGCAGAATTTCTTTTGTGTGATTTCTCAGGTGGCTTTGCATTTTTGTATTTCAGAATGTCAGAGCAACTAGGCTGTGCTCACACTCCATGCTCCTGCTGTCAAACTAATGTCAAGTCCTAATTATGAGATTTTTGAGTTAATCCCTTGTGACTGGATTTTTAGACCAGAACAGAGGTAACGGGGTACTGAAGTTCAGCAAGTCATTTTCTGATGGTCAGAAAAGAGCAACGCAAATGGGCATTTTTTGAATATGATCTAAATACAAAGTCTCTTTCTTTCATCAAGCATTCACTGTGTGTACTGTGTACTCTAGAGCATAACAATTCCAAAATTCAAAGAATACTATTTGCATGATTTATTCTATTTTGCATAGCTTTCTGTATGGTTATACTCATATTTTAGGAAAAATCTTGTATATATATGAAAATATTTTAATGTTAACGCAGTTTAGAATCATTTTATTAGTGTATTAGTAAATGTTTCCTGTAGCAAACTAATACAGTTGCTGTATCTATAGACAAATAAAAATTCTTCTCCATTACATATTCATAAGAAGAATGCAGAATATGCCCAGGCTTTGTACCTTGGTTCAGCCTACCAAGAGGAACAGGATAAGCCTCTTCATGTATATCTTAAGTGAACTGAAATTAATATTTGGAGGTGCCTGCATCTCTTTTTTGACTTAAGGACAGCATTTTAGACATCTCAGATGCTTAAAATTAAGGGGGAAGCATTTGAGCCTGAACTATGGTCCTTACAGTCATCATTTCATTGATAGAAGTGAGGGAGGATGATGAATTTTGCATGTCATGTTCCTCTGCAGCCGCCCAGACCTGTGGGTGCTTTTCTGGTGTGTGATTCGCCTCTTAGAATTGCACCCTTTCATGAGAGCTCTTCCTGAAAATAGGCAGGTGAACGGGGTGCTGTGAATTGGCATTCTCCTAAATTGGCTTGGAAAGATGTGGCCAGTGGTCTCCTCCTTCCTTGTGTTACCTGCTGTGTAAGGTCTCATAAGCTGGACCAAAGGAAAAAAAAAGGGGGCACCTGTGCATACTGTCAGCACAAATAGAGATGACAATAACAATATACAAGAAATCTGTATTTGTTGAGTGTTTAGATTAAGAGTCCCAAAACACTTTTGTTTCCAATTTGTATTTTGAAAAGTCTCAAACTTTGACAAGCTATGAAATACCTTGTCTTCAGTGCAAACTTTGATAACAATGTATCCTATGAAATACCAAGAGAATAAGGAAGGATTTTATTTGAGCAGAAAAAAAGTTGCACACCTCCCCCCTCCCGCCCCCAGTGATCTCATCCCCCAGAATTTTGAGACTAAGAAATTATTTCACTTCCTGTGTTACCTTATTTACTTGTCTGGATTTTAGCTGTCAGACTATAATGTTAGGAACTCTGAACTACTTGACATCATGATCTACACATCATGATCTTAAAGTTCAGTCAAGGGCTGTGTCGTGGTTTGACCCTGGCCGGCAGCCAGGTACCCACACAGCCGCTCTCTCACTCCCCCTTCTCCACTATACTGGGGGAGAAAATATTTCAAAGGGCTCAAGGTTTGAGATAAGGACAGAGAGATCACTTTCATTTACCATCCCGGGAAAAACAGACTCGATTTTGAGGAAATTAATTACATTTATTAGGAGAACAGATCAGAGAGGAGTAGTGAGAAATAAGAAAAAGCAAAGAGATCTTAAAAGCAGAACACCTTCCCCCCATCCCTCCCTTCTTCCTGGGCTTAACATCAATCCTGGTTTCTCCACCTCCTCCCCCTGAGCGGTGCTGGGGGACAGGGAATGGGAGTTACGGTCAGTTCATCCAATGTTGGTTCCACTGCTTTTTCACTCCAGAGGAGGACCCTTCATTCTTCCTCAGGGCCATTGTAGGATCTCTCTCACAGTAGACAAGCTTCACGCTCTCTTCTCCAATGTG
>NW_009732209.1:19183-19420 GCF_000703405.1 Apaloderma vittatum | reverse complement strand
GGTGAAGGAGGAGAGCGATATCCATGCATTGCAAACCTCATCCTCAGAGCTGATGAGCCGGGCTTGGATCCTGCCTGGGGAAGAGTGAATCTGTGGGGCCGCAGGGGCTCCGGGGACAGCCAGGACCCTGTGTCATGTGCTACCTCTTCCCCGGGGCAGTTTGCCAAGGATCCCGGGTGCCTCCTGCCACCTGAGCCGAGAGCAGGAGCACCCGCCCCGCAGAGCCCGCCGGTGCCA
>NW_009732209.1:18615-18849 GCF_000703405.1 Apaloderma vittatum | reverse complement strand
CAGAGCCATGCCAAGCAGTTAACTGACCCCCATGTGTCCCCAGGGGGGTGGGGAGGGCAGGGTGGCTTGGTCAGTGCCAAATGACCCGCCAGCAGTTGTTGGCCCCAGCCTGGGGACAGGGCTTCTGGCTGAGGGTGAGAAACACCCTGATGAAGGACTGGAGACGTGGGGAGGGAAGTGTCATGGTATTTTATTCTTGTGTCCCTTTCGTTTGTTACTGTAAATAAAGGTTTT
>NW_009732209.1:18262-18476 GCF_000703405.1 Apaloderma vittatum | reverse complement strand
CCTCATGTGAGAGGGGGGCTGCAAGAGGGCTCCCTGTTGCGGGAGGTGGGTGTGCTGCAGCCTGGCACCAGCTCCATCCCCTGCTCCTGCCCCATTACAGCTCCGTCCCCTGTTCCTCCTGGGGCTCTGCCCTTCGGCAGGATCCGTGAGCTGCTTTCATCTGCCCCAGGGACACAGCTTCCCTAAAAGAGAAAAATAAATGGCGCAGATTCCC
>NW_009732209.1:17545-17799 GCF_000703405.1 Apaloderma vittatum | reverse complement strand
GGTGCATCGGGGCTTTTAGCCCTTGCCCTGGCACAGCCTCTTGGGCAGAGGGGGGTGCACGTCGCTGCCCACCCCTGCAAGCGGGGCCCCATCCAGCGTTTGGTGGGAGCTTTTCCACAGGCTCTGGCTGCGGCTCTGCTCCAAAGCATTTTGCATCTTTGGCAAGGAGGGATGGAGGCACTGGCCTTCCCCAGCCTGGCCTCACTTGTGGTGCTAATCAGGGAGGCTGGAGCTGGCAGGGGCGGCCTCCCCCC
>NW_009732209.1:6733-17441 GCF_000703405.1 Apaloderma vittatum | reverse complement strand
GTCGCACGCATCCCAACCACCCAGGTGCCCCCCTGCCTGCTCCCCTACTTTGTTCCAGCATCAAGTGCCCTTTTAATTCTGCTCCCGAGGGACCGGGTCCATGCACAGCAGCTTGAAACTCACGGGCAAGGGAGAGCGGGGAGGTGGGGAGCAGAGCTGAGTTCTTCCCAGAGTGTGATGTTCTGCTGAGTGTATGTGATATTCACGCCTACGAATGTACTTCAGTGACGACAGCCTTCGAAAAATGCAAATAAAATAGCAGTTGCTGGTGCAGGGCTACCCAGAAGCACAGCTCAGCCCTGCAGAGTGAAGCTCTGCAAACCTACCTGCCTTCTCCACCACCTGGACATTGGAAGGGGCAAAGTGAGATTTTTTTTTTTATAGCCACTAACCAGTGCTTGGGGCACATTCACTACCCTGAGGAGTGCTGGCTGCTCTGCTTATGACTTGGGCACTCCTGAAAGGCAGCAGGATGTGGCAATGACAGACCAGATCAGGAAATGATGGACCAATCCAAGCCCCTGGAATGGGCTTGAAAAGCAAAATTGAAGCCTTCCTCTGGATGAAAGCTGATGCTGGCCATCACCTTGCAATCTACCAGGGAAAGCAAGAGTTAAACCCTCCTGCCTGGGAATTAATTAACAACAGATGTGCTCAGTTTTAACTAATTACTCTCCTGCCAGCACTTGATTTTTATGGTTCCCTGGGAAGCCTCTCAGAGCTGGGAGCCGTCACACTGAGCCCGAATGGATGCTGCCCCCACAGACTGGGCTGTGCTGGGCACCCTGGGCTTGCCTGCCCTCCTTCCCTGGCCCCTTGCTTGGTGTCTCAGGTAAAACAATTCAATGAAATGGACTAAAATTAGTGAAAAGGTCCAGTTGCCTAAACTAGCATTGCTCTGTGGTTGCTGGTTTTAAAGCAGCTTAGTGGCAAGGTCCCCCCAGGAGTGACACGTGTCTGCTTCCCGGGGTGGGCAGCGTTGGCCATCGGTGCTGCTTGTCTGATACTCTCTGCTGGTGATTTATTATGGATAGGACGTTGGTTGTATTAATGATGGGAGCTTATTGTCTAATTGCTAATAGACTGCCAGGGCTGCACGTTCCCAGGGCTGCGGCTGCGCTGTGCTGAGCACGTCTCGAGGTGCAGCCAGCGAGTTGTACAACACAAGCCTTGGAAACTACACAGGAGCCGTGGCAGGGAGGTGAGAAACCCTTCTGCTTCAGGGCTGGCTTGTCCTGTTGCGGTGGGGTTTCTGGGCACCCTCTTTCTCCGCGTGCTGCGGGCGGCTGGAGGATGCTCTATGGGATGAGCATCACATCTGAGAGGCTTGGACGCGCCTCTGCTCCTGCAGTGGGGCTGCTTTCAATAGCCTGAGCTATTTCTGTCCGTGATCACAATCAATAAAGCAAGACAGAGGGGTGGTTTTTTTTAGTTTTCCACTCCAAAAGTTTTCTTCATCCTGTTTCCACTCAGCTCACACGGCAGACTGGGGCACACTCCAGCAAGGACTCTCATGAAGCCGTCTCCTCCTCCACTACCCTGCTCCTGTTCCTGCCCCAGCCCCGTGCAACCCTGATGGTCCCTCCTAATTTGCTGCAGTCCAAGGGGCAAGTTTTGCTTGGAATGGAGGGTGAGAGAGAGACGTTGCACATGTGCATGCGTACACACACAGAGCCAAAGAGAAAAAAAATAAAACTAGGTCTTTGGAAGACACAGGGGCTCATGTAATCCCAGGTTCTGCTGGGCTGCCTCTGCACAACGCGGCAGTGGGGGGACCGACCGAGGGGAGACGACTGCAGTCTATTAAACTTCCTTTGAGAACCTGCCAGACTGACAACAGCTGGAAGGAATTAACATTTCAGGTCCACCAGCTCCTCGCCTCGCTTTTACCCTTCCCCAAAAAACCAGCTTGAGGCCTCAGGCCCAGCAGCATCACTTTTTCCCGCTCCTTGGCGTCCGAAGGTATCTGCTCTGAGCTGATTTATTCTTTGATCTTGAACCTGCCAGAAACGTGAGCATCTGCTGAAGGAAAAATCCCAGCGCCCGTGCCGGCAGGGTCCCTTGTGTTCTAGAGGGTTGGGACCAAAGTGGGGTGTCACAAGGGTGCTGCAAGGTGGCTTCAAGCCACCTCACAACCCCCTCAGCCTCCTGCATGTAAGGAAGGTAAAAATACCCAGGCTGCCAGCTGCTGCCACTCCTGGGCAAGGTGCAGGGAAAGGTTTCTTGGCCAGTGATACCAGCTGCCAGAGAGCCCATGTTTGCTGCCACTTTGGGGTATCCTCATGCTGTGCATGCACCCGCACCAGCAGGAGCCTCGGAGCTGCCCATCCCCTGATTATGGGGACCCTCACCCCGGCAAGGGGGTGCTGCCAGCCCGGCACCCTGGTCCCTTCGCTCTGTGCAGCAGGAGCTTCTGGCAGGAGCCGGGTCGCAGGGGGAGCGGGGTGGGACGGCTCGGTGCTGCTGTCGCCAGCAGAGATTACACAGAACCTTAGCGTGTCTCGAGGGAAGGGGGGTTGCAGAAGCCGTCTGAGCTCGGCGATAGCTGAATTGGCAAGTGCTGGAGGGTTTTGCTGCCAAACGGCAATCTGCCTGAAAGCGCCGGCTCCTCCAGCCAGCCTTGGAGGCTGGGACCCAAGCGGAGACCATGTATCCCTGCTTTCTGCCTTGCTACCAAGTTGGAGAAGGAAAATGCAGAACTGCTCGTGTTAACCATCTCCTGAGGAGAAGCAGAGAGAGAAGCTGAGCAGCTCGACGAGCCCCTCACCACCAGAGACCTGGGCAAAGAGGGCAGGAGAGGGCTTTGCCACCAAAGAAACTCCGAGATGCTGAGGGACACAACAAGGGACAGAGCCAAGATGCTCAGGACAGCTGGACCCATGGCCCTGGGGTCATATACACGTATATACTCATAGGCACGTGTAGCCACGTGCGATTCAATACAACCTTTGCAGCCTCTACCCAAAGAAGGTTGAAACCCAACTGCAGGAAAGCTGGACAG
Source organism: Apaloderma vittatum (assembly GCF_000703405.1). Classification (NCBI taxonomy): domain Eukaryota; kingdom Metazoa; phylum Chordata; class Aves; order Trogoniformes; family Trogonidae; genus Apaloderma; species Apaloderma vittatum. Next base: position 14,440 of record NW_009732209.1, on the reverse strand, counting down.
ACACACAGATCCTGTCTTGCCCCAGTGGGTATTTTCCCTTGTCCAAGCGCATCCCAGAGCTGGGCATTCCCGTTGCTTCCATCCAAAAGGGGGCTCTGGCTCCCGGGCAGTGCTTAGGGCATAGCAGGTCGATAGGGTCATCAAGTAGACGACTTTTCCAGCATCAGAGAGGTCAGGAAAACAAGAGGGAAAAACAACTGCTTCAGAGGGACTTGATGATGATGGGCTCAGTGTGTGGTCCGGTCCTCCCACCACGGGAAGGGATGGCAGCCCTGGGCTGGGGCACGGGATCCTGGCCCCGCAGCACTGTGCTTTCATGCCTCACCCTCACTAGGGTAATTCCACCCGCTGGCTCCTACCTACAAGCACCAGCACAGTGCTCACAAAGCAGGGGCCTGAATTAGGAATCATCATTAGTGAAATTGAGCCACTTTTTTTTTTTTTAAATAGCATTTCTTATGTCTTCCACACCTTGGCATACATTGTATTTCATCTACGGAGCTGCTATGAACCCCATCAGCCCAAGCACCTCCTTTTTTCCCATTAGAGAAAGCTGCAGCCGTTGCGTGAGCGGCTTTTAAGTGTCACCTCATCCCTCTTGGCCATGCGATGGGATGTTGCAAAGACCATCTGGGGCTGGTGTGTGATGCCAAGGGCTGGTGTGCAAGTCTGAGGCACAGGGATACCTGCCTTGCAGACCAAGCAGAGACTTTTCCGCGCAGCTCGTCAGGAAGAGGTGCCTCATAAACCCAAATAGTGATTTCCTGCTGCAGTCGGTGGGAGTTGTTTTCTTTAAAAATGCAGCTGAAACTGGAGAGGAGATGGAGTTAGCTTAAATATCTGGGAGCTGGGGAGTTTGCTGTGTGTGAGACAGCGCCAGCAGCCAACACACACACACACATGTACATGCACCCGCCAGGGATGCCAACATTTGCAAGCCATTAACAGGAATATTTTGGGAGGAAAATTCAGCCCTACCTTTAACCCTACACAGAAATGCACTGAACGGCCCCGGTGAGTTATAGAGCGAAAAAAGTGGCACCGTTTTCCTTTCGAGACCAAAGCACTCGCCCCTGCTCAGCAGGGAAAGTTGGCACACGTTGCGCACACGTGCGTGACGGGGCGAACAGGCGCTCACCTCCCACGCATTAATTCACTCCTACTTACATGTGGGGCCTCGTGTGGGCTCCTGCTCACCCCCACCCTGCTTCGCCCATGCTCACAAACGTGGCGGTAGCATGAGGAGGTGACCTGAGCACTCCTATTTCCTCTGTATATACATATATAAATATATGTGTGTGACAGACTACTACTGTGCTCTACAGCCTGTCTGGCTCTGTGTGCACATGTGCATGCACATAGACACACATACCCACATGCACACATTTATACACACACAAACATATTTTATGCATTCATTTTGCATATATATACATATATATATATATATATACACACACACACACACACTTTTCTACACCATCCCCAGTGGCGCTATCTGTTATCTTGTTGTTGCAGGCTTCGTCCCAGGTTCTGGGTTTCGTTTGCCTGTGGGTGGGTTCCCCTTGGCGCTGGGATGCCCGGCACTAGGGCTGGGTTTCCCGTGGAAAGCTGAGCCTCCCACCCGCTTGCCAGGGCTCAGCAACCCCCTCAGAAAATCCGGGAGCAGTCCCCTGCGCTGCCATTTGGTGTTAATTATTTGCTGGCACTGCTGATGCTGGAGGGATGCTGGTGGCTCCCAGCAGGTCCAAGCTCCATTTCCACCCAAGCCCCATTGATTTCCAAGCTCGTTAGTGCCTGAGCCTGTTCCATGGCTATGGGCAAGGAAGGATTTTTAGGTTCTTTTATATTTGAGGCTCTTTAAAGTGTGCTGAGTCTTCATCAGTGCTGGGTGTCTGCACTGCAGTGTCTCTGACTGCCTCGGTACCCCGACTGCAAAGGGGAAAGACACATCTAACGGCTGTTTCACTCAGGATTTTGGCAGCATGGAGGGAGCTCTCACAGCACCCCGGGACCTGGAGGCTCAGCCCGTCTGTGCTGCCTTCCAGCCACCTTTTATCTCCTGGCAATAAAGCAAAACTCAGGGACTACCTCGGCGCTGCCATTCTCCCGTCTGGGCCAGGGAGCTGCTCTTCCCTCGCCGCTCAGAAACGGTTTCCAGATGTTGTGAGCAACCAGCTCCCTTCCACAGCCTGGAGGAACTGGGGCGCAAGAGCCCCGGAGAGGGTTCCTAGGACCCTCCCGAGCCCGACAGCAGAGGCTGCCCCTCTCACCCAGCTCAGCTGCTTTCAGTGATGCTGAGTTGTTTTTTTTCAGGATAGCGTGAACCTTTCTGTCTGCAACGGTACTTTTCGAAGCCAGATTGTCCAAGGTGTGAAGCTCTTTGGATGTTCCCACCTGGCTAACCTAGAGTTGTAGATTTAAGGCAATTTTATTGGCATGATGCTGCCCTCTAGTGAAGGGATGACCGGCCAGCCCAGTCTCCCCATCACGCTCGCACGGGGCCCAGTTGCCCTACAAACAGCGATGTGTCCCCAAGCCTCTGGTTTGTTCCCTGTGTGAAAAATCAAGATATAAGCACCCCATTTTGCTGCAGAAGTGTGCACCACCTGCACCTCTTAGTAACACCCAAAGGCACTCATTGCACTTGCAGACATTTCACGCAACTTGATCTGAAGCAGTTCCTAGTCTAAAAGCACCGAGCCCAAAATAGAAATGGTTGTAAGAGAGATAAAAAGAGATATCGGAGGCTGCGCTGGCAGGAGAAATGCTGCTCAGCTCCCACCACCCCATAAGGATCTGCCCTGTCTGGGCTGTGGCAGTGACACCCCACCAAACAGAGGGTCCTCTGGGCTTTGCTGCAGAGCCTCGGTGTTAGCAGTGGGTGATGGAGATGGAAAGCAAAATCTCCCAGCAGGGAATCACCTGGTGGGGGGCAGTGATGGGGAAATACCTGCCCAGAGGTTGGGGTATAAAAAGCTCTGGGTGAGGCAGGGCTCCTTTCGCTGGGATCGGTGAGATGGGCTCTGAGGTGAGCAGCCAAGGTAAGCGTGTGCTTGGCTTCCCCTGGTAAAAAGCAGGGAAAGGAATTTGGGGTAACCCTGGGCTGGTGACGGGAAGGTAGGGGAGCTGATTTCCTCCTTGTGTCAGGTCATGCCGTTGGTTTCTATATTTTCTGAGGTTGAATCCTCCTGTTTCTGCCTATCGCTCTCTCCCCAGAAGTCCTACTGCTTGCTTTTTGTGCTGAGCAGCTTTCCCTTCCCAGCTGGGTTTTGCCGTTCTTCAAGGCCTAGGGTTTCCCTGCAGCATTTGAGATAAAATACACGGCTTTCTGGAGGCTTAGGGACCACCAGGTTCCTCTAGTGGTCGTTGTCTTTGCTCTTCTCTGAAAACTTGTAGCCTCTGGAAAGGCCAAGTTGTCCCCAAGCACAAGGGGACCCCCTGCCCGTAGGCTGTTGGACCCACCTAGCTTGAGTTATTTTCAGTAACTTTTTTTTTTGGTATTGTCTGAGCTATTTCATATTCAATAAAGGCTGTTATTGATGATGGTTCAATAGAGGATCATAAAAATTGCATGTGGTACAAAAAAAACCCCACTCATGATAAATTCTCACTTAATAAAACCCTTTGCACAGATGGAGGGAACTCTCAAAGAGCATGAAATATTTCATCACTTTTCCTAGGGACAAGGTCCCGTGCTGATGGGACATAAACCTGTGCACACTTGGGGTTAAGGAGGGACTTCTGCAATGCAGCTATTCTGTGTCTGTCCTACCTGGAGATAGTTTGGGGTTTAACTAATCTAGGCGTGTAGTGCCAGCCTTGCTGGAGGACATGGGTGGCTGATCTTGCGATGGCATGGAGGTGAGTGTGACCCCCCGTGCCCAGGTGGGCAGGGAACAGGCAAACTCTTCAGCAACCCCAGAAACCGTATAATTCCTAAGTCATGACAGGGAAATAGGCAATCATTGCACTTACTGTGCTCTTTGGTGAATTCCTTCTGCTTTTAGCCCAAAGGAGCCACGAGGTTCTCGGGCTAACATGGGTCAGGGGTGGTGAATTCAGAGAGCTGAGCTGGCACCTTCTGTCCGCTCATACATCCCAGAAATCCCGAGGCTCTAGGAAAAGGGGAGGAATAAATAAAAGTTGGCTGCTTGGTACCAGCCTCGAGTACTTCTCCCTGCAGAAGAGCATGGAGTCATGAATAAAAGTAGTAAGAAAGATGGAAGGAGGAAAAAAAAGAAAATCTATCAGGTTCTCCTTTTGCTAGTATCCCCAAGTATAAAAGAAAAAACCCTGTCCCTTTGTCCCCTCACTTGCCCTCTACAGATGCACATGCAAAATCTAATTAAAATTTAGCAGAAGAGGGGGGAAAAAAAAATGACACAGAGTTTTTAGCTTTAAAAAAAGAAAGAGAAAGAAAGAAGATCCTTAACAAAGGCCATAATATTAACAGGGCTGATTCGTCAGCCGCTACCTGATAATATAGAGTTGAGCGAGCTTTATTAACGTTGGAAGCCTTGGCTCTTTGTTAATTACGGGCTTTGCTAATGATTTGGAATATTGGCCGGTTCTGGGGGATGTTGATGAATAGAGACCTCGCCAAGATTTATTCCTAATTATCTCATTTGTCTCCCTCCATTACTTTTTATAGCTGAAATTTATGGAGCTATTACCAGGGACCTCGCCATGGCTCTGAGATGATTTGGGAGAAGAGAGATGTTTAATAATAATAACAATAATAATAATAATAAAAAGCTGGATTAATAGGAAACTGATTATGTGGTGGTGGGCAGCGGGGGCTGTTCCTAGGTGACCCCCGGTCCCGGAGGTGCCTCTGCCCTCGAGCCTCATGTCCCTGGGAGGGAGCCGTGTCCTTGCCCAGACGCTGAGAAGAGCCGCTGGGAAATTCCTCCCGGCACCTGTAAGAGTTGGGAAACTCCTTTAGGAGGAGGTGGCAGAAATCCAGCAGGATTCTCACCGCAGCTGTCCCCATCCTGGTCTCCTCCCTCCCCTCTGGGTGATGCTCCTGAGGTGCTGCGGCTGCACCGCGATGCTCTGGCTCCCAATGCAACCCAAGAGCTGGAGTGAGCGACACCTCCAAAACCCCGAAACTTCCCCCAGGGATGTTCATCTAACCCCCTCCAGTGGTCCTATTTCCCCCCTCATCCCTCCAAAATAAGTCAACGCTTTAGTATCTGACACCTCTGGCCATTCCTAAGGGGGTTTTGCCATGTCCCCGTGAGGGCTGGTGGCCGTGGCAATAACAAGTCACGTCTGTCACCCCACCAGTAAAGCTGAGGGGCTTCCCAGCAAACCAACACTTTCCTCCCACTCCATCCTGGGGTTGGGGGCTGAGCCCACCACCCTTTAATTACCATGCAAAGCAATTATTTTTTCTCAGCTGCACTGGGGACTAATTCTCTCCCAAAGTCTCCCAGTAAACATTTTCCCAGTACTATCAAATTTGCCACACAAAGGAGAGCCGGGGCTGCAGCTTATCTCCGCGGAGTATTATTCCCGTATCTTCCAGCGTGTAAACCTACTCTCGTCCCGATAAGAGGCCTCACACAAAAGATCAAAGGCAGCAAGACTCTTACGGAGAGGAGGGTTTTTCTTCTTTTTTTTTCCCCCCTTTTCTTTTTTTAGTGTTATTATGAATTTGCGGATCCAGAAGAAGCTGCACTCCCGCCCAGTAATGCAGATTAAAATAATTACCCACAGCTGGTAATGCTAAAAAAAAAATATTAGTATTAATGATCTGGGGAACCCCAAATTACAGCATCCCTTGTCGGAACTTTGCTGCGGGGACTGGGACAGAAGCGTCCCAGCAGCCCCTCACAAACTTGAGCACAGCCCCCACAAGCCTGGATTTTGGGAGAAGAGGGAGAATTTCCCCTTGAGAAATTGGATTTATTGCTGGATTTATTTGGGATTTTGGCCTGTTTGTGAGGTCCCTGAGAGCTCCAGGCACGTGGCCCTGTCGCAGGCACTGATCGATGTGGAGACACAGGGGGTTTGCTCAGGACCCCAGCATCCTGCACCCACACAGCCAGACCCCCCCTCTCACAAACAATCACACCAAACAACCTCTGCCAAAAGAGGGAGAAGGGAAAAAAATATCGTGATTTTTGAAGCAAAACACATCAGTGATTTTTTTGTTTGTTTTGTTGAATAATGTGCGTTGGTTTTTTTTCTCCACACTCCGCAAGGGGAAGGGGCTGTGACACTCATTCTCCTTTTTGACAGCCAACGTAACTGGCACAAAATCCTTCAGCCGGGGTTTAACAAAGCATTCCAGTGGGCCCCAAAGCCCAGATTTTGGGGTTTTTTTACCCCTCTCCTAATTTTTTCTGCCCAACCATTATCCCTTGGCACATCCCTCCAGCCCCATCCTCCACAACCTTTCCAAGCACCTTTACCCTTCCTGGGTGCTGCAAAAGTGACTTTACACCCATTTTTCCCGCCCCCCGCTTCTTTTGCACATGGATGAGGGTTGGTGCAAATGAAAACCAGGGTTGGGAAGAAGACAGAGAGAGATTTCTGTGGCGATTTCTGGTTAGAAATACCGGGGTGGTGCTCAGAGAGGACAGCGGTGGCAACACGTGAGACAGGGATGGACCTCAGGGCATCCAGGCCTCCCGTCCCAGCACAACCCTGGGGATCTTCTCAAACCCACTCCCCCTGCACCCCAAGGACCCCACAAGACCAAGGCAATGCTCAGACCCCTCTACACGTCTTTTGTGCCCCAGAGCCAGGCTCTGCCCGTGGCAGCACCAGCTGAGGATCAGGCTCCAAGCAAGGGAGCGAGCACATCCCCTTCCCACCCGAGCTGCAGCCCATCAACACAGATGGCAAAATCTAAATGTTATGATAAGGTATTTCTCCCAAATTTCCATCTTAATAGAATTACGAGCCTGTAATTACCCTACAAGCCTGAAAACCTGCCGGAATCCCAATTAGGAATCTGAGGACATAATTGGCCCCTAATTAGAAAGATTTGTCAAATGCGAACGATTTTCTCACCTCTTCATTTTTTTTTTTCCTTTTTCTTTTCCCCTTGGCGAAAATACGATATTTTCTCTTCCCCTCCGCCTCTTTCCATGTAAACAGGGGGTTGCAATCTCCCAGCTGCACCACATCCCGCTCCTTCGGGCTCTTGGGAAAGACAAACTATGTGGCAGCTATTGGGCCATTTTTGATATTTCCCAGAAAATTGTACTATTAAAAAAATTAATAAAAAAAAAAAAAGAGCGAGATACCTGGAAAACTTCGGCCTTGGGGTTTTGACTTGGCAAGGATGGGCACTGGTGGGCAAAACCACGGTGGTTCCTGGGAGCACCCAGGCAGGTAAGGGTGGGCAGCCACCCCTGTGTCCCCGTTTTGGGGAAAGTTTCACCCTCACTCCTGCAAAACAAGTGAAACGCTGAGCAGGTTTTGAGCTGAGAAAGAGCCAGAGAGAGGGGTCAGCACCTTTGGGAGCTGCCCAGTGTGACAGCAGTGGGAAGTGGCTCTATTCCTTTCTGGGGGGCTTCTTGGGGTCATCTCCAGGAGGAGGGTTGTGCTGCATCACCAACAAGTTATCTTTAACAAACCCCGAGGAGAACTGCTCACTGACACCTGCAGCATCTCTCACCCCCGTGCCCATCCGTCCCCCTGGGGCAGGTGTCACAGCCTCCTCTCCTCTTCCTCCTCCTCCTAGCAGAA
>NW_009732209.1:1762-6675 GCF_000703405.1 Apaloderma vittatum | reverse complement strand
ATTAACAATTAGCACAGAGTGTGCTGCTAATTATGTGGTTCCATGTAATTAAGAAGCTAATTAGTGCAGTGTCAATTAAGATTTAATTAGTACCCTTGTCAAAAATACTTGAAAGCGCAGTTTATATGCAAGTACTTCAATATTTCAATGGTCACGATCTCCTCGACGCGGGGAGAGCCTGCTTGCCAGCCCTCGCCGCCGCCTGCTAACAGCTCCTCCGAGTTTATTGATATTGTCCTTTAAAACGCTGCCACGTGTACCTCTGTAACAGACACTGGTATTGATTCTGCAGGCAGCTGGTGACGTGGTAGAGCTTTGCTTCCCACCCCGATGGGGCTGGCATCGGCCGCCGGCATCCCTGGGCCACGCAGCGGCCACCTGCAGGACCCCCAGGGCCAGCCGGTCTTTCCTCACCATCATCCAGTGCCGAGCAGCTCTGGACAACCTCACACTGCCCAAGGCCATGCATAAGCATCTTCCTCACCTCCAAGGAGCTCCCAGGCTCCTCCAGAAGCAAGGATGCAACACCCCAGAGGTCGTAATTTGTGCAGGCTGGTGTTTTTATTCTCATCATCATCCCTGCCATCTCCAAAAAATGACAACTCATCTGTGCCCGGAGCTAAACCCACGCCCTTCCAGTCAGGGAAATAGAGCAGCTGGACCACATCTCATGTCCCTGAACCAGAGGCGACCAGAGCTGGCCATGTTGCTCAAAGCATCGAGCTTCAGACTACCCTGCTGCAAAAATATGGGACAAAAAATAGTGCCAAAAATCCCTGGGGACCAAAGGCAACGGCTGGTAGTGGCAGAGGAAGAAAGAGGCATAAAGAATGGATGGGGAGAGCCAGGGTGAATAATTCCCACCCCGACACCCGTATCAGCAGCATCCCTGCAGCACAGAGAAAAGCCTCTCTTGCTCTGGGCTCGGCCCCGGTGAGGGGTCCCGCAGCTCCTGGCTCCTGCCCGCCGTGCTCGGTGTCGCCTGGGAATTTCTCATGTCAGGAAGGGTGTGGGCTGAGGCAGGAGAAGGAGAGGAAGAAATATGTCGAGGGCTCTCTAGGCTTCAAGAGACACATAAACAAAAATCCACCTACACAAACAAACCAGGGAAACTCTCCGCAGTTTGTAAATCATCCTCTGCAAGCGCCTTGAAGGCTCCCAAGCCCAGAGACACAAGGAAAAGAGCCAGTCGCTCGCTCTTTTTCAACTCGGAGAAGCAGAGCTGCTCACAGGGTGTGAGATCAGATGTGCCACAACAGTGGCTGGGATGGGAAATGGGTTCCCAAACTCCCCATCAGCTTCATGTCCTGTGTTGGGCACCAGAGCTGCTCTACATCACGTTCTCCCCTTGCCTCCAGACACTTTGTCATGTGTAAACTCACCCCAAACCCAGCCACGCCTTGGGCTTTGCAAAGTCCTCCAAAGCCAGTGCCAGCAAATTAAAGCCTGGCTTTCTCGGGAAACTGTTTGCTGTGTGTTCTGGGTCTTACATGTCCATTTTGTGCACTGGGGGAACACGTACCTGGCTCGATTGGGGACCAGGTTGTTGCACCAAGCACGAACAAGTCCCAGGAGCATCCACGCAGCTCAGGTCCAACAGGTCTTTGCCGTCCTGAGCGCGCTGCGGCAGCCTGGCTCTCACACGGCGGTGTCACAAGGGGATTTATCACTTTATTTTAAAGGGGAGAAAAGGAGATGGGAGACAGAGAACTCATCCTCAAAACAGCCGCAGCCAACCCACCTCCTGAGCTGAGCCCTGCAAAGCCATCGCTCTGGAGCCGCACGGACGAGGAGAACTGGGGCCCACGAAGGAAGCACGGGAGGGGCTGGGATTTTTTTTTTTTCACCTCCTTTCCTTTCTCCCTCCCCCCTGCCTTGTACAGCTGAGCCGCCTGCTCTCCCACAACGGCTGCCAAAATACAGCGAGACAGGGTATAATTACAGACACTTACTGCGGCCATTACACCACCAGCACGGTCTGCGCAAAGTGACACACGACCCGTCAACTCCTTATTCACGCCATTAAGGGGACTCATTAGCATCTTCGCTCAGAAGCAAAATTACCCTCACTGCTCATTTCAAGATGTCATAAATTTTAATTTAGGACCCAAAGATAGCACAATGGGAGCGAGCTGGCTCTCTCCGGCAGTCGCTGGCTGGCTGAGGGAGGTGGAGGTGGTGGGAGGGAGGTGGTGGTGTTGGAGGGGGGAGGAAAGAGAAATGAAAGGGCTGGTTTGATAAAAGATGGTGGGGTTTTAAGGAGAAGAGATGGGGAAGGAGGGAAAAGAAGATGTGCCCAAAGGCCTGGCAAACGCTCTGCCCCGTTGGAGGCAATGGAGGAGGAGGGAGCCTGCTGGGGGAAGAAGGCTTGCCCGGGATGAGGGGAAGAGCAGGGGCAGTGCCGGATCCTGCCAAGGCACAGCATCCAGCAGAGCCTGAATTTTGAGTCACCGGCACAGCCCAGCATCACGGTTTAGTTGTCCTGAAGCCCCCTATCCCAGGAGACTGCCCTGACGCAGCAGCATCACCCAGAGCTTGGCCAGGTTCTGCGGGAGATCATTCCCACCACCCAGAGGGGCGTCAGGCAGAGGGCTCCAGCCCCCGGGACGGAAAGTAGAATCCAGAGGGACAGAAGCCCGGTGATGTGAAGCTGCAGCAGCAGCAGAGAGCAAATCCCTGCACCAGGGACGTGACGCACGCTTTGCTTTGGAAGCACATTAGTGGTAGATACGAATCATCTCCAGCAATCCCATCACCACCACACCATATGTCACGACTCAGCGGCCGAGTGGTGACAACAGTGCCGGGATCGCTTCCTCCTGGAGGCTTAGCTCAGCCCTGAGTCCCTAAATCACACTGTCCAGCTTCACACCTACCCCACTCAGACCTGCTGGGACAGGACATCTGCAGCCAGTCAAAAGTTGTTACTGTCTGCCCCTGCCCTAAAAGGTTGCTTTTATTCAAAAAGCAGCTGTTGGAACTGGATGCGTAGAGGGCACACGCGAGATCATAGAGCAAATTTTGCAAAAGACCTTCTCCTGTGGACTGGTATAACCTGAAAACCAACCTGTGGGGGTTTTCGTACCCTACCCACGCCAGGAGATGCCCCTTCCCTCTCACCCCAGCCAGCCCTTGCTTAAACCTTTGCAACAAAGCAGAGACCCCTCCTCTCTCCCCTTCCCTGCAAACTCTGCCACGACCAAACACAATTACAAACCTCTGAAACTTTACCAGGCTACCATGATTAATGAGTTCAGATGCCCACACCTTTGAAAAACAGGAGGGGGAAAGAATCCAAAGAAAAGCAGCTCCAATTACAGGCAGCTGAGGGAATCTGGCCCGCTCCTGCGCTATAAGAACATATATCCAGAAAGGTTATGTTAATTTTTAATGTACAAGACTGTAATTAATTTCTGGAGCTGGCTGGATTAGCAAAGAGTGTAAATTCCAGCCTCAGCTCCGGCTGCAGATAAACCAAGATTGTCAAGGGCTGGGGCTGCTTAGCCACCCCGGGTTGCCGAAGCCACGGCTCTTGGTGGCTCCTGGGGACCCGGTGTCCCCATGCAGAGACCCGGCCAGGACCCCTTTGCCCGTGCTGGGGCACGGTGCTGGTGATGCCAGGGATGGGGTTGCGGCAGAGGGCCCAGCCACCCCTCCACCGTGTCCAGCATTCGAGATGCTAAAGCCCCCAAAGCCGCTTTGGAAAGGTAAAAACACAAAATAATCCCTCCAACGGCCTTTGGAGAGACTGCAAGGAAAGGGTCTGGCCCTGGCATGTGGGGATCATGTGGCCTGGAAATACAGTAAGTTTTTAAAGGAAAGAAAAGGCTCCATTATTCTCCCATTAAACTCTCCCTGGCTCTCCCCCTCTCTCCCTTCCCTCTGTCAGTCTTTCGTTCGCTCACTGACTTCCCCCAGCCTCTCCGAAGACAGATCGTTCCCTTAATCACTCTGGAAAAGAACCCCAAGCCGATATAATATTATAATTAATTAATTCACTAAAAAGGTATTAAATTTCTTTTCCCCCCTGTGGATATTATCTGAATTCATTGACCTTTAGAAAAATCACCCTCTAATTGTAACCAGGTTCAAGTGCATTTCCAGCCTGTCCCTTTTACATTAATAATATCTTCCAGGACTCCACTATGCTGCTTAAATATTGTATAAATTTCACTGCCCCCTCAAAAAAGGAGAGAGAGAAAGGCATGAAATGAAAACTACGAGCTGATTAAACCAGCTCTGGAGGCGGGGGGAAGAGGTAAAAGCTCTCAGAGGTGGACAAACCCACAGCAGGACCCCGAAGGGGCTCAGGACTGGGAACCCCACATTCCCAAGGTCCCTGTGGTCACTGGTTCCCAGCTGGAAGGAAAATCCCAGGGCCAGGATAGGATGTGGTGTGGCTCCCAGGCAGACCATCCTTGGGAAGGCAGATTGCCAAGCACTTCGGGGTGCAGCTTGGTGGGAGAAGGGGTCCCAGCATATCCACGGCTACCACCTTGGGGTGTCCGTGTGGCACAACAAGCACTGGGGTCCCAGCCTCACCCTCCCTGGGGTCCCAGCACCTCCCTGGGCCCCAGAACTGCTGCTCCCTGCAATTCCATTGCTGCAGCCACTGCTCTTCTCATTCCAGGTGCCCGTCATCCCCTTTTCTGGTTGCAGGGACAGGGCTCCGCTGCTCTGATCTCAGCAAGATCATGCTTGAACACCAAGCCAGCCAGCAGTTGCTCCAGCGTCCAGCACTGTAAATTCAGTGTCAGGCACAGAAAATCCAGCTGGGCGGCTGCTGTCAACTCTATCAGGTATCTCGGGCCAGAGCTCCTCCTGGCAGAAGTCCCAGCCCTGCCAGGGCCAGGGAGCGGGGGGGCCATTTGGCTTCGGCGGAGACTTGGGGGTGCAAATTGTTGCTGCTCTTA
>NW_009732209.1:0-1731 GCF_000703405.1 Apaloderma vittatum | reverse complement strand
GCCCCCGAGGCAGAGCTCAGCCTCTCCCAGCACCCCAGCTTGTCTCAGCCGAACCTGACACAGTCAGCCAGGGGCTGGGGTTTTGCTCCACGGGGCTTGAGCCTGGAGAATTTGCATCCCATGGGGATGGGGCTGCCCTGACATCACAGGGACATGGCAACAGGGCCAAGTCACCTCCCCTGTGTCAGTCTTTGCATCATCACCTGTATCATGGGGAAACTGAGGCATGAACCTTCTCCATGTCCTTTTCTGTGAAGGACAGGCTTTCTACCTGACCTCATTTTCCTCTTCCTGGGTTTTTTTTTCCAGCATATCTTTACCCCTCTTCACAACGAACAAGCCGCCACCCTGCAGCCCCAGCTCTCCTGACCCTTTGGTTTACAGCGCACGGCCACTCCTGCCGAGCCACCAGAAATCCTCAGGGCCATTAAACTGTCTGCAAGGGCTCCACGCAGCGTCCAAAGGGCGTCCCAACCCCACGGCTTTAAGAAGCTGCTGACGGAAAAACAACAGGCCAAAGGCATCCAGAGACTAACCCTTCCGAGCCAAGGACTCACCCAGGGACCAGCCTAGCCCCTTCTCTTTGGAAGCAATTTCTGGGCAGGCATCAGAGGTTTTCCTCTTTATTACATGCAAAGATTTATTTGCAAAGAGCTGCTTAGGTTTCTCAAAGCTGCCCATTCCCCCACCTGAAAAAGCCATCCCTTCCTCCTGACCTCATCCAAACCGTTGCCACAACAACCCCGGTGACATCACCAGAGGAGGATTAGGGCTTCAGGTGAGGAAGAACCAGCAGGAGTAGCCGAAGTGTTCAAACCACAGAAGGAACTTGGAGAGAGCCAGAAAGGAAATGAAGGGAGACAGCAGGGGGAGAGAAGGAAAACTCAGCAACAGCTCAGCTCCAACGCAGGGGATGGTTTCTAGATTGCAGGTCCGATGGGTCCCATGGCAGGGAAGTCACAGAGCCATTCAGGGATGTCTTGGGCTCAGAGAACCCAAAGTTTGGGGTGGAGCAGGGGAAGCCCTTCAAGCCATCTCCCACTCCTCTGGGACTTGAGAAACGACCTGCCAGCAGCGTTTGCAAAGGGGATTGGAGACGTGTCTAGACAGCAATACCTAAAGGTGCTGGGAAAATCACAGCTCTCTTTAGGCAAACCTCTGTTTTCAGACAAGTCCGGTCTGACAACAAAACAACAGAACCAAACCCAGCACTAAGACCTTTCACGTGAAGCAGCCCAAGGGGATACAGCTGCATCTTCCTGGAGAGCGCGGCATCCAGTGCTCAGCCTCCTGGCACCTCACATCGGAGGGTTTTGACCACATCCAAGCTGGACACGGGTGCTTGCCCCATGCTTCTCACCCCTGCAGCCCCTCTGCTCTCCTCCAGCCCAGTTCAACTCCGGCCTCTTCCAGGGGCTTGTCCCTTCCCAAAAGCTTTTAGTGGCACTCTACGCACCAAAAACCTCACGGAGCCAGTTTGTCAGCGGTGCTGAGCGCAAGGCCTGCAGCGAGCAGCAGCTGCTCAGCACCCTGCTCTGCCAGCCCGTCTGTTTTTCACCCTCCCGGGTTTACCAAAGCCAGCCCAGAGGGGGACGGGGCAGCGGCCCCAGCGCCGGGATGCTGGTGCAGGCTGAGAGCGCAAGCGGGAGATGCTCTTGCTTGCCGAGGACATCACGTAGAACTCGATCACCTTTAAAGGTCTTTTCCAACCTAAACGATGCTCTCGGCGCC
>NW_009732208.1:0-1948 GCF_000703405.1 Apaloderma vittatum | reverse complement strand
AAGTCATCTAACTTCATAGTCTTTTCCATTGTTCCCTACTGTTCCAGTCTGCATTCAATATTTGTGTTCAAATAAAGTAGTTTTTTCACAATCCTGAATTTCTAGTGCTATGCCCCTGTTTCTGTTAGTACTTTAATTTACGTGTAAAATTTCATGCATTGCCCTGTACCGCAGGGATGAACTAAGCTCACAACAGGCCATCTTCATTATAGCAGCCCTGGGCTGTATAACATTTAAATAAACTTACTCTTATTTCAATAAAGACATAATCACACATTCAAATAAATTCCGTATAAAGACAGCTGCTTGCTCACTGAAAGATCTCCAGAAGCAACACAGGAACTAAATGAGCTGGATTGGTGTTGGATAGATCAGAGTAACAGCTGTGGGGTGATAGAAGAATGACCCATAGGTAATGCAGCTTTCTGAGAAAATCCCAAGGAGTCCAGAAAATGCTCTCCATGCTCCATCCTTCTCCCTCTTCAAGTGTATGGCGCAGATTCTCTAACAAATAGGCATCTGTAAAAGGCATTGTCAGAGGATGTTGTTACAAGGGCAGCAGTCTGCTTTCTGCTTGCGGGAAGGAAACTTTGTGTGTTGAGTACTTTTCTGCACATAAATTAGTACAACACTCCTGGAATCTTCATGCTGATTGACTATAAAAATAAACAACCAGATGAAAAATGTGCTGTAGTCAATGCAAATCTGAAGAATTTCATTATATGTCAAAGGAACTGGTTTAGGTTTTGGTTTTTTTTTTTTCAGTTTCATTCAAGCGTTGGCAATTCTATAGACTTGTCTTATGCAATAAGGCTTTGCAGATTGGTTTTTATATTAGACACATTTTTAGTTGTTTTTTTCTAGGTCGTTAGTTATCACATATCCAGATGTGTCAAGTAATGAACCTCCAAATCAGGTGCGAATACATACACAAAATGAAGATCTTGGTTCTCAGTACAGTCTGGGAATGATGTACTAGAGAGCAGCTCCACAGAGAGGGACTTGAGAGTGTTGGTGGATGAAAAAGCTGGGCATGAGCCACCAATGCATGCTTGCAGCCCAGAAGACCAAATTACATCACAAGAAGTGTCGCCAGCAGATCAAGAGAGATGATTGTTCCCCTCTGCTCTGCTCTGGTGAGACCTCACTGCATCTAGCTGTGGATTCCTCAACATAACAAGGAGCAAGGAGCAACTTGCTGGAGCAAGTCCAGAGGAGGACCACAAAAAAGAGAAAAGGCTGGAGCACCTCTCCTGTGAGGACCGGCTGAGAGAGTTGGGGTTATTTAGCCTGGAGAAGGTTCCAGGGAGACCTTACAGTGGCCTGTCAGTACCTGAAGGGGATCTACAGGAAAGCTGGGGAGGGACTGTTCATAAGGGCATGTAGCAACAAGAAGTGGGGCAATGGTTGTAAGCCAGATCAAGATAGATTTAAATTAGATATTAGAAAAAAGTTATATACTATGAGGGTGGTGAAACACTGGAACAGGTTTCCCAGAGGGGGTGATGGAGGCTCTATTCCTGGAGGCATTCAAGGTCAGGCTTGATGGGGCTCTGAGCAACCTGATCCAGTTAAAGATGTCCCTGATCACTGCAGAGTGGTTGGACTAGGTGACCTTTGAAGGTCCTTTCTGGCCCAATCCATTCTAGGATTCTAGGATTCTGCGATTCTACGATTCTATGATTCTACGATCTGAAGATGTCATTTTCACACAATATTTGTTATCATCAAAACCATAATGATGCATAGTTCTTTACTGCATTTTAGAACAAAGACAATGAAAGCAATCATGGCCAGTATGAGCAGTAAAGCTATAAAGTCGCTGATCAG
Organism: Apaloderma vittatum; assembly: GCF_000703405.1. Lineage (NCBI taxonomy): Eukaryota > Metazoa > Chordata > Aves > Trogoniformes > Trogonidae > Apaloderma > Apaloderma vittatum. The sequence goes on along the minus strand of NW_009732208.1, from coordinate 118 downwards.
TATTTACAAAAGGGGATGTTCAAACCATGTGACCACCGGTGATGAACAAAACCAAAATCTTATGCTTACATTAAAAATATTGAATATTTTTAGGAATAATATTTAAATGTTCACATCA
>NW_009732207.1:0-10038 GCF_000703405.1 Apaloderma vittatum | reverse complement strand
CCAACTCCTAACATTCTGTGATTCTGTGAATGCTGCAGGGCAGACAACAATGTTCAATTGTAACTATGTCCTACTGGTTCCATCCCAGGTTATTAATGAGGTGAGGATATACACATTATTGAAAACATCTCTATGAACAGCTCACTCTCTGGCTTGGTGTATATATATATATATGGTTGTATATAAAGAGCAGCTTAGATTACATAAACTGAAAGAGCAGGTAGCCAAAAGCATTTCCTTGTCAGTCACAGCGTGCTTGGGTGTGGTTTAAGCACCCTAGTTCCTCCTTTTGACACAACTGCAGTTAAGTAGATCTGTCTCCTCTGTTCACCTTCAGTCAGGATCTGCATTGGCTGATTGAAGTGGAAGGTTTCTCTCTCATGTAAGACCATAATTATTTTCACAGCATGAATTTACTTTTAAAACCATCTTGGAAAAAATAAAGAACTAAATCCAAGTTTTTCCTCTAAGTGTATGCTTTCTAAAAAGACCTTGGAGTTCAATGGTGCAAGGACTGAAAGAGACTAGGTCAATAAAAAATGTATTAGCAAGCAACTTAACAAGCTTAGTTTGTCCTTAAAAAAAAAAAAATCTTTGCTTTTAGTAAGAAGGACATTATTTCTCAATAAATTAGAACCAGAACACAAAAGAATATTTACTGTTACATAAAAGGAGGAAATGAACTGAAAGGGCATTACGCTGTACTAAGACTATTTGAATATATGCATTTTTAATGGCAGTTCTAAACCAGCAACTGTTCAATTAAATACAATCTGTCATGGTGAGGGGAAAAGCCGGTAATCATGCTAAAGAAAGACGTTTCACTGTGAATGGTAACTTATCACTGACTTAAAATGTGTGTGTGTGGTGTTTAAATAACATTAGAAAATTACAGAAATTTAAAAATTATGAGATTGTAAGTGGATTCTCTTTCTCTTATTCATTTCTTTTTTAGGCTGTTTCAGCAGTACAGAACATGCATTTTCCTTTATTTGCCCTTTCATTTCTTGAAGAATATTTGCCTTTGTGGAAGTTAAGTGATAAAGATATATTTGCTTATAGTTCACCAATAATTCTCAAGAAAACAGGTGAGAGAACTCCTAAGCTGCCCCAACTCAATGCTATTCAGATATTTAGGACATAATGGATTTTTGCCCACTCAAAACTCCAACTGCACTGCACACTGGTACAGTATTATATTGGATAGTGTGGTCAGTCAGTAGCCACTGCATAAACAGTGTTTTTCGACATGAAGAAGTCATAGGCATTTCACAAATGAATGCTGATCTAAAGATCAACAAACAAAGATTTAAAAAAAGGTAGCAGAGGAGACTAGGGGTAAAAATAAAAGATCACGATGTTCCTGAGAGTTACGGTCACCATGTATGTCAAGAAGCATTGTATTATAGATGCCAAAAGTTGTAAGTGATTGACATTCAATAGAAAATGGAATAGAAACCTTTTTGGGATATATTCTTTTAAGTACGCACTGTAAAAACCCATTATATCTACTTATAATTTTTCTGCAATTTGGAATGTGTCTATGATTAGCAAAAACAGCCAGCTTAATCGCATTAGACCAAAGCTTTGGGGGGACATTAAAGTCTTCATATCTCTCAAGTGTCCTAATTTAATTGGGACATCCTGGACTTTCATAGTAAATCAGCGTTCCAGCTGTCCCCAAACCAGCAGGCAAATTCTCATTTTCCCTTATTCTCCCCTTATGTTGGCACTTTCCAGAGGGTAAACAGAGGTCTGATAACACATGGACACAGAAATGTCAGATGTCACTCTATTTAAATACAAAGGCATTTTAAGGTTGGCTACTTGGGCAGAACTGCTTGCGCATATAAATTGCCATTTCCAGTGGATTAAAAGCAAGATAAATACTGTTTGGATTAAGATACATGCCATCAATTACACTTTCACTTTAAAACAACTCTAGGTGCTTCTGTTTTCCACGTTTTGTGCTTGGAAACAATGCTACTTCAACATGCCAAATCCATTTACTTTTTGTCTAATTTCAGTGATTATTTGTATGAAATTTACTGAGAATTTTTGACTGACTTTTTTCATTAGAAAGTGCATAGTCATAGAAATTTGTGCCAAGAAGTATCTGTTTCAATGACAGTTTCTTCAGGAAACATTTCTCGGTGTATGGTGGGGAAGAATATCTGGTCCTAGAGTAGAAATTGAGCTTAAAGTAACCAAAAGCACACCAGAAAGTGAGGCCTTAGCACTCCAGATGTTCAGTTCCAAAGTTTCTTATATTTTAAAAGAAGACCTCCAAGCTACTGGCTGTTTTGAGTTGTTCCTGTCATTTTTCTGTGAAATACCAGTGGTTTACAGAGTTTTAAAATACATGCACACATGCATATAGATGCATAATTTCAAATATTTTCAGGACTGGAAATCCACATGCAATGATAGTTCTGACATGGTTTCTGAAGATTTTTAGCTGTAAGATTGTCTTGCATATTCAGTGGAAGTTCCTGGAGTCAAGTGCTGCTGCCTTTTTTTACTACGTACTTCTTGGCGAAAAGCGCTTACAAACCTGGAACGTGGAAATATAACTTTGGTATAACACGAGCAGCAGAAGATCTGAAATACAAAGCCAAATAGCAACAAACAGAAATAAATATGGATATTTAATATGGAAACATAGCCAAGGGGTTTCATGCACTGTTAATACAGTGAAGATTCCTGCTCTGTGAATATTCCCAGTGACTGATCATACTTCTTTTCCTTTCTGTTACATTACACCACGTGAGGTCATTTTAAACTGCACGAAGAATCAGAAGACCTTTACTTTTTTTGTTCTCTGTAAATAGGAAGACCTACAGAAGCTCAGAGAGTGGTGAATTGAGTCACAGATGTTGGGGAAAGTACCCACCCAACTCAGTTTGACTGCATCATTTGTGCAGTGGCTCACAGGCTGGCGTCGTTTGCAGGCTGCAGAGCTAAGTCACCCAGTAGCTGCTGCTTCTTTCTCTCCAAGTGCAGCAGAAAAAACCGTGCACATTTTCAGGAGAGGCAATGTTGCTGCCTGTGGAGGACTGTGCCTCTTTGTAGGCACCTGCATAGCAGGATGAGGCGACAGCACAGTCGCTAATCCTGGAGGAGAGAGCCTGCCCTTGTCACAATTTTTGGCCGTGAGGTCCAGTGCACTCTAAGGATGGGACAGATGAAACAGGGCAGGGGGGAAGGGAGGTGCATCTTTACACTCAAATCCATTAGTGCAGTAGTTTTAGATGCAGCACTGAAATCTTGAAAGCAGTATTTTGACAGCACCAATTGAATATTTACTGTATGTCTAGGGGTAATTCACATACTGAGAATGCTGATCACCATGGAAAAAGCAGTGGTCAGGAAGCCTAAAATCCCATCCTGAACAAGTTGGTCTTCTACGTAAGAGGCTAAAACTCTTTTGCTTATTTTAAAATATACACTTGCTGTCTCTCAGGAAGTAATTCTTCAGTGGATAAATTATTAAAACACTTCAGTTTAGGTGGAGATTTCAAAGGCCTTCTCTAGGCAGTGAAGATTCTCCTCTTGATCTTTCTATAGCTCCATATGTGGAATTGCTTGATTTTTATTTGTTCCGGTTTTTTAGTCTACCCTTCTTCTGCCACTTTTTCTTTTATGCCAAATGCTTATACTTGGCCTATTAATGTCCTTCATGAAGGATTTCAGATTTTTCAGTTCAGGATGTAAGGTTATAGTGTTCCTTGTGGGTTTTATTATTTTCAGTGATCAACCAGGCAAGCATAATATTTGTTGTAGGTTACGTTAAGTATTCTCTTGCTTATGATTCTTTCTGTAGTAAATATTCAATGTAATGATGTATCCTAGTAATTACCTTAAAGGTAGCACAGGTACTTACCTATCCATTATTTATATCTCATTGTGCAGTCTAACAGTAAAAAGCCTGTGTCTTTCCTGATATCCTTTACTGCTTTTTGTATTGCTGCAAAGGTTGACCCTAAATCAGTCATCATTTTGTTAACCTAAATAACAGTATTTATTTATCTTGTGTGTTAGGATCTACTTAACTTGATTCTCTCTTGCACTTTGCCCTTTTGACTTTCCCACTTTATTTCTTGCCATTTTTAAGTAATATAAGAAATCCTTGTAGCAAAAAAAAAGTTATATTTGATCACATTCTCCTTAGGCATAGGAAAGCCTTGAATATAGGGTTGCATTTGCACTGCGAAGTGAAAAAATACCCTACATAAAAGGATTAGTTCTTCATTTGAATCACATTTTCTTATATTTCAGTAGTTGGCCAGGAATATTTCTGAACTGGAAAGAGTACATGTTCAAGATAATGTGGCACATCCCTGACCATATAAGTCATCTTGTGTGGCTTTATTTGCAGGGATAAGACTGAGCCACCTGGCTTTCAACTACACAAAATATGATCTATATTCATACAGAAAGTCAATACAATAGGAGTTCAGGATGTATACTTTATGTACAAACCTTGAACTTACTGTTGAATTTAAATGTTTAGATTTATTGAGGATCATTATAGGCAGCTACATCATCACCCATTGAATCTTACTAAGAAAGCTGAACCAGGTCCTAATGATCTCCTTCAGATCAATGACTCTGCTTCAAATGCAGTGGATATCAGCAGGTATTTGTGTGTGTTTAAAGAAATCACATTTGGTAAAGTTCCTGACTGGATTTTTGTGACGTCTTAAAGGATACATTTATGTGATAACGGTCAATTCTTCACTCCCTGACCACAGTGGTACCAACTTCTTGTGCCTCAGTGAGTCCTGCCTCTCTTCAGAGAGGAGTACTCATATGCCTTTCAGTGGCTTAATTAGCTTCACATAAACTCAGTAAATGAGAAGTTTTGCAGGATACATTAACATCAGTCCTCTTAATGACAAGTGCAGGGTAGGGAGTGTGGAGTGTTTCAGGCAGAAATCCACAATGTTGATAGAGGGAGATGTTCTTCCTCTTTGTTCAATCATATCCTCAAACCATCACTGGAATGGATTATTCCTGACCTTTCTTAAAAGCTTGATTGATTTTTCTTTATAACAGCATCATCAGGAATGTGAGTATAGCAAGAAATGGTTATTGCTACAATCCAGTTCCAAAACCGTGGTTTGGGATCAATTAGTAGGTCATGAAACGTTTCTGGAAGGATATGGCTCAACACAGCTTGAGAATATAGCATGCCTTATGTATTCCTAAGGTATGAGTGCCCTTCTGCTCCCTAGCAATAAAATATCCACTTCACCCATCCTAATAGCTGTTTATGACAATGGTGGTTTCCTTTGCTAAACCTGAAACAACCAAGGTTTTTGGGTTTAAAGGCCTCCTTTTTTTTTAATTATCATTATCATAAATCTACCTAGAGGAAATGTGGAAGCTTTCTTGCTCTTTAATCTTTCATGAAGTTCCCAGCGCAAAAAACAAACAGCAAATATCCTGCAACTTCTTAGTGCTGTTTGCTGGAGAACCCCGGACCTCCCTGGACCAATACAGTAGAATCAGACTTCAAAAATATATGGGGGGGAATATTACATTTGAAATTTTCTCCTCTCTTTGAAAATAAAAAAGAAGAAAGAGCTCGTTGGTGTTTTTTTCCCCATGAATCCAAGATTATTTGTACAACTGTGCTGAAAAATATCTTTCAGGCAAGTTGCATTATTCACAAGATAGAACTGACATTTTTCCTGACTACTGCATGAAGAGTAGTCTTTCATCTGCAGCCTGCTATTTATTTCTACAGTCTACACAAGGAACACCCATCACCAAGCTCCGTGAAGAGTGCCTCAGCATTGTGTACAAGACACATTGAAGAAGAAGCAATTGCTACTGCTCTCCCAGAGAATATGCCACTCTTCACAGGATAAAATCATGTGATATGATAATGATGCAGATTACCTGAGACAGTCAGTTTGATGGATTCTATTCATCTCTTTGAGGTGTTAATCTTTAAATCTAATGGTGACAGCCAAGTTTATGCATTTTCTGCAGAAAGGCTCTATTCAGGGTCTGAACAAATACACGGGAGAAAGATGCACGATGGACTTGATACAGGCTTTCAACTTCTCTGTCCCTTCCCCAGATGTAAATCTTGGTTCCACCCTTCTCCTACAAAGCCCTCATCAAGAAGGAATGCTCCTTGACCAGACAGTGAAATAGCAATCAGGAAGCACACTCCTTACGAAAGGATTTTAAGAATTTGGAATTGGCTGCCAAGTCTTGGTTTGAATCTATCAGCATTAATACATTCACACATTGAAAAGCAGAATGGTGATCCAAATATGATCATGAAAATGGATGCAAATGCCTATTAGGAGACACTAACCAAGAAAGCAGTAAGGACTGTCTTCCGTTTTGTTGGTCTCTCCTTGAACTTCTTTGAGCCACACCTGCTGCCAGTGTGATTTCATGTGCTTCATAAATTCAGTATCTTCAACGTAAATGTATCTGCACTGAGTTGCACTGAGAATTAGGTTTTATTTGGAATGTGGATTCTCTTCATTGTTTGAAAAAAACCTGTTAGAAACGTGCAACAAAAATCTTTTTAGTAAATGTTATTTATGCTTCCATGTCTCACAGTGCTTCAATGTTAAATTAACCTATATAGCCAAAGCTTTAATTCCGTCAGATAAGTTACTGAAACTATCATTAGGCTTTATTCTGCCTGCTTTGCTTGTGTAGAACAGTTTGCCACTTCAAGAATGCTTGAAGTGATTTGAGAGATTTTACTGATGATTCTGTATCCATTTGGAAAACAATGTTACTGAACATCCCTATGTCTATGGAATGAATGGTATTTTTAAAAAAAAACAGCTGAAAACAAACAAACAAACAAACAAACAATTGTCATGTGTATACCAGATCTGGGTCTTGCTCCCCTTCTTCAAAGAGAAGTGATTGGATAAACTAGGTGAAAAATGAATGAACTATATTTTTACTTTGGTCTCACCTTAATTGGCTTTGACTGCATGCAAGATGACAGAGAAGGTTTGAGTCATTCAGAATTGTCACTTCTATAATTAAAAAGAACTGTTACCAAAAGAGTAGATTCATTGTTCAGGCTGGGATTGAATTAAAGAGCATGTTTAATTATCAGACCTTCTTTCTAGTTATTTTAATGTATTATTAATTCAGTTTCTCAAAATACCCTTTTCATTTACAGCCGCTGATGGAATAAAATGTGACACAATTTGTTTTCTTTTCTCCTAAGTAGATGATGTACTCTAACAAGAGCAGGTCGACATGACCTTAGCTGTAGCTATATCACATGATAACTACAATAGCGCCTTATCGGAATCTCCTACTCTTTCATGTGTTTGAAAATTCCAAAAAAGAAATTAATATGTCTGAGTAGACCTTAACCCTTGATAGCAAAAGAATAAAAATACAAATGTAGTTATGAATTGTTAAAAAATATTTCTGGGATTCTTCCTGGCTGAAGTTGCACATAGGAGAAAAAATACCCACATCTTCAGTAAAAGGAAGATGAGAAATAAATGCAAGTCGGCAGTTGTTTGAGTAATCATATGACTTTCGAACTACATAGATACTAACATTTGATTATCTTGTTGCCACTCAACCTTTTTTTTCTTTGTTTTTTTTTCTTTGTTTTTCCTTCTTTTTCTATGATAATGTGCTTTGAGAATATTGAACTGTGATCAATTTCCAGTCCCTGCTGGTTTTTTGAACTTTAATATTTAGAACTGTCACAGGCAATCTTAGCATGTAGTTTGACTAAAATCTTATCTAGTATAAATCAGTAGGAGTATCTTACAATGAAACCCAATTTCTTATTGCATTCAAAGCGTCTCAAAATAGAGATGAAAACACCTAATTTTCTTCAGGAAACACGTAAATGCTTTCCTGGCAACAGCTAAAATTGCTATCTCTAGGTCTGTGGACTATTTTTTTATACCTTCTGATGCAATGGAAAGCTGCACTTTATGGAGATATCAACGACCATGAGTAATACCTGGTCTGAATTCAGCGTTTGAGGAATTACTCATTGTTCGTTAAGCACTGACAATCTTTTCTGTGCCATTGATAAAGGTGTAGTAAAATAGTCTGCATCTCAAAGATTTTGCACTCAGATGACTGGATAATTCAAATGTCCCTGAAGACCTGGAGAATGGAGCTTAGGAGCTAACATCCTGCCCCCCTCCACTGACTGTTTCTGATACTAGCCATCACACTGAAAAAGAGTAGTATACACTCAATGCAACCAGAGATCTCATTTCTTTCTAATTTTGATGGAGCTATTGAACACCTACATATCTAATCACTCACCCGTGCTTACACACGGGACTAGTAGAGTGTTCAGCTAATTGAGGAATGGAAAGAATAGAGTCTAGACTTATAAAGATCCAGAGATATCTCTGCAGTAGCCATAATAACCACCTTGCTAGAGCAGATGTAAGCCTACGAATCTCACCTAAGAGATGATATTAGATGGCATAGGTGTGTACAGTTCACAGTATTTGCTAAGAGCCTATGAAACTTGCAGGGTTCTGTTGGTACTTGAAAAAACTCTAACCTGATGCGTGGGGTTTTAGTATAGTCACAACCAATGTTCTTTGGAACCACGCACGACAGCAGGTCTTTATTACCAAGTATCCGTCATTTTCAAGTATCCAAGCAACAAACCTGCTGCAACATGAGATTTTGTCCTTATCCTTCGTGGGGACCAGCATACATTCAGAGGGCCCACTGACCTGAGTGAAAACTTGTCAGTGTTAGAATTCAAAAATCTATACTAGAATGAGTATGGCCTTGACATTGCCAATTTTTTAGAGCTATATTACTACTTGTTTCAAGTGTAGGTTTCAAAATTAGTCTCACCGTAGTATTTGCAAGCCTCAATCTGTGATCAGAACTCCATCCAAGTTCTTGCTGCCTAAACACTGAGGATTAAATATAAATGTGTAGCACCACTTGAAATACCTAAAGATATTAGGTGTCAAAACAATGACCCTGCTTAAGTGCATCCACTCCACCATGGATGGCATAAGCAATGGTAACAGATGCTTCTCCATTAAATCTCTTAAGCGTCTGTATACCAAAGCAAGAAGCATGGGGAATAAGCAGGGAGAATTAGAAATCTGTGGGCAGTTGGAGAGCTACAATCTCATTGAGATTACAGCGACGTGGTGGGACAACTTGCATAACTGGAATGTGGGCCTTGATGGCTGTGTCCTTTTTAGGGAAGCCAGGCCAACAAGGAGAGGGGGTGGAGTTGCTCTTTACATGAGAGGGAATGTACTGAGATCTATCCAGGGGCGGATGAGGAGCAAGTTGAGAGTTTGTAGGTAAGAATTAGTGGACAGGCCAGCATAAGTGATGCTATGATGGGTGTCTATTACAGACCACCTGATCAGGAGGAGAAAGTTCATGAGGCCTTTTACAGGCAGCTGTCAGTAGCCTCTCAATCACAGGCCCTGGTTCTCACAGGAGATTTCAACTACCCAGATATTTGCTGGAAGGCCTACACAGCCAGCCATCCTCAGTCCAGGAGGTTCCTCAGTGAATTGATGATAATTTCTTGATGCAGATGGTGAATGAGCCAACGAGGAAAGGAGCGCTGCTGGACCTTAGGCTCACCAACAAGGAAGATCTGGTTGAAGCAGTGAAGGTTGAGGGCAGCCTTGGCTGCAGCGACCACGAGATGGTAGAGTTCAGGATTTTGTGCGGTAGAAACAGAATATCAAGCAGGATTGCTACTCTGGACTTCAGCAGGGCCATTATCTTTTCTTTGACAGCTAGTTTTCCACTCAAGAAGCGCAAAATATATTCCCAAAACACAGTATTTCTCAGAAGTGCACAGAGTTGTAAAATGTCCACCTCTCTGGCATCTCTGTGCATCAGTTTGTAATGAAGCCCTGTGCTTGTGTGATAGGAATAGCACGGTAAACAAGGGCAAGCGTAGAGTTGTGCACTTGGAAAAGAATAACTCTATGTGCCAGTACAGGTTGGGGACTGACCTGCTGGAGGGCGGTGTAGGAGAAAAGGGACCTGGGGGTTCTGGTGGACAGC
>NW_009732206.1:207247-274383 GCF_000703405.1 Apaloderma vittatum | reverse complement strand
CCTAGGCCATTCTATGATTCTATGATTTAGGGCATTTTTTCTCCCCATAGTCATCATTACTACCCTTATTCCTGTATCTCTTGAATAGTCTCCAGCAGGCTCCATATTTAATAGAAATGCTTCCGTTCCTGAGGAATGTCCTGGAGTTAATAATGTAGTGGCAGAGGTATAATATTCGTTGATCTGTTTTCAGTTGGTTGTCCTGAAAATAATGTCTCCTTGCCCTATTTGCAGCTTTGAAGACTACAGTGAACAGGTGGGGCGTTTTCTTTCCAGGAAATGTCAGTTTGATGCCTGGAAGCAGATGTAGTTTTCCCCAACTTGATGCGGGTCTATCTTCTAACTTAATAGGAGCTCTAAATAGCTGACAGGTGATAATACATCTAGTCAGCTCAAAGCATTTTCTGACTGTACTGCCAGCTAGTAAATGGGAAACTTTTGCTTCTGCAATGGTGATCTTAAAGCTGTCACCTTTTGGAGGAAGAAATCATATTTAAAAACTTTTCTGATTAGAAAATCCAGTCAGCCACCACCATAGATATATGTAATTGATACAGCTATGTGTATGGAAACAATATTTTGTGAAACAGCTAATATACTGGTTATCTGATATTAAAATAATTTTCAGGCAAGCAGAGATTATTTAGATCTCCGTTGTAGACACCTCTTAAATGAAGGACGGTGCAGAAATCTGTATTTTATCTGACTTCTGATGTCAGCTCCAGAGCAAGGATCTAAGCCTAAACCAATAAGTAATTCTTTTCTTCCAGCAACCTATTTTCACTTACTGAGCATTTTGGGTGGATCAAGCTCGGCACTGTGAGTGCAGTTCTCATGGGCTGAAAGCTTTTTCTCCAGGCTCTGGTACTCTTTTGTGACTTCTGCAGTCATACCAGTTATTCCAAACTTGTATTATTTTGTTCTTCTGAGAAAAGAGGGGCAGGAGAGGAAAGCAAGGGAAGGGGAGTTCAGATATTATTTTTTTTCACTTGCTCTCAATCTTAGTGTCCCTTCAGTCTTCCCTGGTCTGATGGAGAACCATCTGTTCCTCTCACCTTCCAGCTTTTCCCAGAAGCTGGTCCATCATTTAGAAAAGAGTACTTTCTTCTAGATATAGTAATTACTTCTCTCAGAGCTGTCCTGCTGAGGATGCTTAGCTAATACCCAACTTTTATTCCTGCTCCAGCTAGTTCTTGATGTATATTATCACAAACTGTGTACCCTAAAGTGAATATTTGATACCATGCATCTAAGTCTAGATTATGGTCAATTTCTGGTTTGGATCATAGACCACTTAGAAAATGGAAAATCCATTTTATGGTTACCACTACATCACATGGAAGCAAAGGAGATTTAAATCTGAAGGCAGCTGTTGTAGCATCGTTAATACGTAGGAGCAACAGAGTAGTGATCAGATTCATGGAACAGCAAAGTTCTTTACATTCCAACTGCATGCAAGGCAGATGGACTGTTTGGGTTAGCTAAAGAAAATTCTGTGGGAACGTAGGATGTAGAAGGTGTGAGAGCTGAGCTGTATCGTAGATGTGCTGACATTCTTCAAGGATGGTAATCAGGCCTCCCTAGTCGGAGAAGATCCCCTGTGTCTGAGGCCAAAGCAATTCTAATATGAAAAGACAGTGGTGAAATACTGAAGTCTATGGAGATGGTGCACAGACATAGTGCACATGGTGCAAAGTCTCAGTCTTCTGGGGCTGCCTGTAAGACCATCCTCAAAAGGAACTGAGTAATGGCCAAGGTGATCTATGAGAAATGACACTTGCACAGTTTAAGAATCTGCAAATCCTATGTTTCCTCCTGAAATGCAATGACTTTCACTCCTTTATTCACAGCAAAAAAGATGGGGCCTGCATTCCCTTTGCCTTCCTTGGTTTAACCTGGAAATCTGAATTACGATGGTTAGGCCCTGTGTACGTTTGCAGTTGTACAAAATGTAAACTTGATCTTCATTAACTTGCTCTGGTATGTAATAATCTCCAATACAGAATATGTTCTTGAATGTGGTAAAATTGCATAAGATATTAAATCAAAAGAAAAAATGTCCACTCAGTTTGCGGTGCGTTGTTGTATATCCTTTCTGGGTGAGAAATATTTTGGAGATTTAGTACATACAAAGTACCACAAGCCATAAGAAGCACATATTTACATTTCAGTCCTGCAAATACTCAATCTGATTATTTTTGTCAACAGGAAGTCCAAATTAATTTGACTGTGATTAAATCATTTGCCAAATCTCACTTTTTAGAACAACGGTAGATTTGTAGCTGTATAGAGATATTCTGACTAACTCAGCAAACAGATGATTCTGTCAGTTGACATTGTGTACTGCAGGAATGTAGATTATGTGACTAGATAATGGGCAGACAGACAGACTACTAACCAACCAGACTGACCAACCAACTTTATTTGCTAAGCCTGAGATTCAAGTAAGAAAAATTACTGGCAAGTTAAAAACTCCTGAAAAACAAGATTTAAAATAGAAAGGATGACATAACTCTAACAATAGCATTGTGAATGGCGACATTGTCATTCTGAATAGAGATCTGCTTGAGTCAAATTGAATAACAATGCTCTTTTTCTTCATTAAGGCCATTAAAATCTGTATGGCTACGGGACCTGGATAGACATAAAGATTTTAAAAAGCAATGAGGAGAGACTAATGTTCATTGCCACATAGTTATTTGAAGAGCCCAATTAAGTAAAAGTTTGTGCTAATTTGTGCTCTCTGAAAAATCTAAGTGGAAAAGCCTGCTGTTGCATTGACTGAGGAAAAAAACTACGTTTTTTTCTCAATATCACCATATAAACATAACAAATTCTTTTTGGAGTGCAAAGTGATTTTTACTAGTGTAACTGGAGACAAATGTTACTTGTGCATAATGTAAAAATACAAGAATTCACCAAGGATTCTGTGCCGCACTATGCTGTTTTAGTGGAGTGTCTCTGAGAATATTCCAGTTTTCTATTGTTTTTTGGAAGTACTAATATTAGCATGAAATGCGATAAGAATTATTTAAGAACCTAATTGCATGCTCTCTACTTGGCATCTGAATTTTGCGTCTTTGGAATTTGTCTTTTCGGAGTGCTTTATTTAGTTTCTATTAATACCCTGTAATTTTATAATTGTAGTGGGAGGCTAAGGAGAATATGGAACAAGGAAGGAACTGCATATTTCATTGATACAGTAGTTTGTAATGGTCTCTGACCTTTTTTTTAAGACTGATCTTAAAAAGCAGTTTTGCTAAGGTTGACTTGAACACCACAGAGCATGAAGGGACCAGATAGAGAGACTGTTCATCCTTTATTCCATTCATTTGTCATATGACTAAGGGAAGGCTGAATCAATCAATCAAAGCTCCGCAAAGCAGTATTAAGCAATGTAATTCTTGATTAAATCTTGCTTTCAATGTAGATATCAGCCTGAAGAAAAGATCTTTTAAACTAAATCTTATCATGAAAGCAGGAAAAAAAAAAGAAATTGCTTTTTCTGTTGCCCTAAGACTACACTGAAAAGCACATCTGAAAAAAATTGTGGCTGTGACTTCATGTTTGAGTTTTTGGCTGTTAAAACATATTACTACAGGCCTCTGTTTTTTGCACTTGTAACCCGAGTAATAAAATGGCATGCAAGAAAGAAATCTTCTGGAAAGATTGGCTAATGGCTATGTAAACAGCAAATGCTTGCCACATATGGGCATTAAGAGTTTTTCCTGCAAAGACTCATTGACTACTGTGAACAGGATAGAGCTCTGAAATGCAGTATCAAGGCAGATCTCGGATGAGGCTTGAAAAAGAACAAGATCATGACTCTGGGCTTGAGAAGAGCAGACTGGAGCCCCTTTGGGGAACTGCTTGAAAGAGACCTATGGGATAGGGTACTAGAGGAAAGAGAAGTCCAAGAAAGCTGGTTGCTTTTCAAGAATCACCTCCAAGCTCAGGAGCAGTTCATCCTAAAGAGCAGAAAGTCTAGGAAAAATACTGTGAGACCTGCATAGATGAGTAAGGAGCTCCTAGCCAAACTCAAAGACAAAAAGGAAGTATAGAGAAAGTGGAAGCAGGGACAGGTAACCTGACAGAATATGGACATAGTATCTTGAGTATGCTGCAACACAGCAAGGAAAGACAAAGGCCACCTGGAGCTGAGTCTGGTGAAGGATGTCAAAGGCAACATGAAGGGCTTCTACAAGTACTTAAGTAGCAAAAGGAATAATAGTGAAAACACGGGCCCACAAGTGCTGAGGGAGTGTCTGATGTCATTGCAAGAATATTCTCAGTTGTCTTTGAACAATCATAGCAATTGGAAGAGGTTCCTGAGGGCTGGAGGAAAGCAAATGTCACTCCTGCTTTCAAAAAAAGCAAGAAGAAAAACCCAGGGAGCTACAGACCAGCCAGCCTTACCTTGATTCCTGGGAAGGTAATGGAACAAGAGGCAATGGGCACAGACTGAAGCACAGTGGGTTCTATCTGAATGTCCAGAAATGCTTCTTTACTGTGATGGTGACAGCACTGGCACAGGCTTCCCCAAGAGGCTGTGGAGTCTGCATCCTCAGAGATATTCAAAAGTCTCCTGGACATGGTCCTAGGCAATCTGCTGTATGTGGTTCTGCTTAAGGAGAGGGGCTGGACGAGATGGCCTGCTGAAGTCTTTTCCAGCCTCAACTATTCTGTGGTTCTGTGAGCTGAGAAGAAAACTGAAAAAGAAAGGCTTCAAAATATTGTGATGGTCCTGAAAGAAGTGGGTTCCCTGCAGTGCCTTTGGCAGGGGTGAAGTAAAGATTTCAGGAGGCTTCCTTGGTAATGATAAGTGGAAAAAAAATCAGTTTCTACTCTCAGTCTACTTTTGGAGGGTTGGATTACATTCTCAAGATGCAGCAAATTCTGGGACATGATAGAGAGGAAAAATACACTCACTCATGGAAATGGGCATCTGAGTACCTGTCCAGTTTGCATTTCCCTTTCCTCAAATAGCATTACCTTTCATTTTCCTGTTAATGGGGGAAGATCCTAAGTTTCTCTACAGACTTTGTATAGAAATTAACTACCCTGTTTATAGGTCTGAATACAGACCATAAATGGAATAGGATTTGAGGTCAGCTCAAATAAACAGAGTACATCAAGAGAAGAAATTTACTGTGTTTTAACAAGGAAAGCCAGTCTATTACATTTTTAGTTGGTTGCGTTGCATCCATGCGTGGCTTATACCCATCATAACCATAACCATTCTGAAGACAACTTTCCATCAGCTTTTAATAATAGCCCGAAGAAAAAAGGAAGGTTTGTACTGTGCTGCCATTTTTTTGCTTGCATAAAATATTTTTATCAATAGTTATTCATGTAGCTCAGTTAATTCTGATGGAAGACTTAAGTGTTGTTTTCCCAAGATTCACTCACTGATAAAACAGTAAATCCTTATAGGACAAAAGATGTGTTTGTTGCTAACTATGCACTGGCTTTCAACTGATGAGGAGTTTTTTGCTACAGACGTAAAAATTACTGGAAAATATGTATCGGCAAAATGAAAGAAAATGCAAAGGGGTTTAATTGAGTAATATGGATTTTCTCTTAAATTCTTGATTTAGCATTTTTATTTCAGCATTTCTATTTCATCACCTGACTCCCTGGCCACTTTCTCTGAAAGAAAATGTTGGCTTTTCTTCAACAAACTTTGTTGAATGTTTGGAATTTGACTAAATGCTGAGTAAGGATTACCTGTATGAGTGAGATTTTTTAGCAACATCTTCCCAAATGTGCAGCTATGTTTGCATGTTTCAGGAGCATTGTATGAGGACGTGATCTAATATTCTGTTGTGAAATCCTAATTTTCTCAGTTTCTCAGAGTTCAAAGAATTCTTGCTTCAAATGCAGTGGTAGAAATAATATTGTACTTTAGTGAACAGTCTTGGACAGATTGCAGAAATCTGTTAAATATTAATTCTATTAAGGCTGAATATACAAATAAAATTAATTGCAATGCCGTGTAAAGATAGTGGATTTATTTTAAAAAGGATGCAGTGAAATGCATAGAAACTTGCAAGCAGTATTTAAAATAATACAGTGAAGGTAATATTGATTTAATTGTATATTTGAGGGCAATATAGGTACAAACTTGAGAAGAAATATATGTACTTACATATATATGTGTGTACAAATTGGTGTTACACACACACAGATATATACACAAACATTACTGGTGAACCAAGAAAAAAAGCAGAAAATAAACTGGTCTTATCTAGCCGGTCTACAGATGTTCTGTCTAGGCTTGTCCTGATCACTGGTCATCTGAATTCCTGCATCTATGTGCACAAATCTGTTCTCACCTCCATTTCCTGGTATGTGGGTTTTAGAAGCACAAAATTATGACTGGATATGTGTTGGTCCAGACTGATGCCTGATCTAGACATTTGGGGAAGCTGGTTACTGGAGCGTGGTATAGCATAATAAAGTAGCATGGAAGTACAGGTGTAGTGGTTGTGTCCTCAGTGGATTTGATTGAAGACTGTAAAGGATTTAGCATATTAGAAAAGTACTATGATGCCTGTTCTCCATTTTCTGCACAGTTTTTTAAGGGAAATAAACCTTTTAAATTAATTTTTTCTTGCTCAATATTTCTCTCTATCCTTTCTCAGGTGGCACATCAGCCATGTGGATATTATACAGAAAGAATAAAGTCAGATATATGAGTAGGAAGGGAGTGAGAACTCAATATAACTACTCTTTCCTTTCATATATGTCTTTTCTTATGGTATATTTCCCCTCAAGAACCTTCACAGGGTGAAAACAACATAAGGGCTACCGAAAATACGTAGCAATGTACTGTATGTTTCTTATCCTCATTAATTCAAGACGGATAGCATTTGAATGTAAAATATCCCTCAATATCTCTACAAAAACTGGAAGTACAAGATGAGCAATGTGGTATTTGTAGCAATGATCTTAGCGTGAAGTTCAGTGCACCGCAAGGGACTATGGCATACATATTCAGAGATATTCAGTTTTCTCACCCTGTAAGTTAGAGGGTGCAATAGAAATCTCTGTGGGATGGTTAATCTGCTTTTCCAAACCAGATAGGTATGTAGACACTGTTCCTAACCCCTGGCTGGAGAGTGCATCCACTGTGGGGAACTACTTGCTCTTCATACCCAATGTTGGACTAGTCATTAAACTCAGTATTAAAGGAGTTTATTGGGAACCTGAATTCCGCTTTGTAAGAACACAAAGGAAATGGAGACCTCAACCACCATACAGACGCTCTGCATGCCCACATGTTCTAGGCCATCAAAAAGTGTCTTCATGCTCTGGCAAGAAGCTGGCATGTTCTGCATTGGCAGCCAGGACCAAAACCGTTAGTGGGTTGCTGCCCAGTCCTGCCTCTGTCACAGCCTCTAGCTAGTGTGGTTGTGTGCTGAGATGCTGAAAGGCTCCAAGCCCCCACTGGTCTGGCAGGATACTGATTACAGATATGAGCTTTGATCCTAAGGTTTTAGATGTCAGGGGAAGGTTTCATTCAGTCTGGTGGGTTTATAAATATAATCTCTTCTATTTCATGCTATGTCAAATGGTTTTTCAAATGAAGATTTGGGTACCTGACAAGTCCAGTCTCAAATATTTTATTGAAAGTTTGGCTCAGGATTTTCTTCCCGTGCTTCCTGTTCTTTTTTCTAAGATGACTCGTGCTATGACCAAAATCAATCACTATTTCAAGATTTCTGGCACACATATGTGAAGACAAATCACTTTTTGTCATGCTTCTATTATTACAATTATGTGATGAAAAGGAGAGTGCAATCCAAAATACAGAAGCCCTAAGTCTTTAAATGTGAATGCCCTTGCAAATGAACCCTCTACCCACATGGAGAGAAACGATCCAGGCTTAGATTCACAGTATGTAGCCTGGCTCTGATTCTATGCATAAGAAAGCTTACTGTAAGACCAGAATCAAATCATCTCTCTGTTCAGACGGTAGTTACCATTAAATTCATCTCTGCACCATCTAATTTCATTTTCAGATTTTTGCATAGTTTATCTTAGCTAATGAAGAAAGGTGACACAGCAGATCATGTTTCACAGAGAGGAACTCAGCTTTACTGGCTTTAAAATACTTGTCTTCAAGTAGAACGGCAGAACAGCATGAATGCCATAACAAACCAGACTTGCAGTTGCAAATCCATATTAGAAACCTTTATGTTAGTGTCAGGGTAACAGGGTAGTGTTGTCAAAGAAAGGCAAAGTTGCTAAGAGCATGAGAAAGGCTTTATTTTGTGAATATTTCATTCCTAATAAAAGTAGCATAAGAAAGGATTCTTTTTCATCATTTCAGACTGCATGCTAATGTCAATATATCCAAGTGAATTTACAACGTGGTTTGTTCTAAAAGTACCAAGTTATTTGTACTACAGCATTATTTCAGTAGTTTTGTTTCAGGCTGCTATTTTTATGTGAGTGAGTCCAGATTACAAACCTTGTGAAGACTGAGACATTTCTAGTAATTTACACAAGATTTTCTTTTTCTAATTCCTTCATGATTTTTCCAAGGGCTTTTATTTGATTTTATTCTGCAGAAGATTAGACCTCAATATTGCAAATGTTTTATTGGGACTGGTATCTAAGGCTAGTAGGTTAAAATAGCACCTGGGTAACATTGCTTGCTTTGGGTGAAATGTTCTCCTAGGACAAAGTGCGAGGACATGTAATTCGACCTTTTTGTCACGTGAGTATCCCAAATGTGTCTGACATGCCACTTTGAAACCCATGAAACCACTTCAAAGAAAACTTCTTAACTGCGACCATCCTCAGAAGAGTTAACTGCCTGTTACAGCTTCGGTGTGTCATCTCACAGAGCTTGAAAGCCGAGGGAGTCCTTCAGTTGTACCTGCAGGAGCCAAAATGCTCTCCAGCTTCCGCTGTCACTCCTGCAGTGGGGTCTGCTTCAAATGCTCTTCCTCCCTGGCACAAGCGAGGCATCAAGCCTCTCTATGCTTTTCCATGGAGCCCTCACTCTGATGTACCCACCATTAAGTGTCCCCCTATGAACAAAGCTCAGGATCTCCTGTTCTCTCCCATTGAAAACTCACTTCCTCAGCAGTCTTGCATTTTGGTACTTTGCATCCAGTACATTTCTTCTTGGAAAGCTGAATTCAGGATCACATACTCCAGGATTACTAAGCCTTTCCAGTCACTTCCTACATGTTAACTGGATGATTTAGAGGCTAGTCGATAACAAATTTTACTCTGGAAACAATAGAGATGAGAAAAATCTGAGGAGTTTTACTTTAGTTTTGTTGTGAGGAATAGGTGGTACACAGAGAACGTGAATTTGTATTCATTATATTACATGCGTATTATATTAAAGGGAAAATATTTCAATAGCAGTGCTATTGTACGGTATTATACAGTAGAAAACCTGAGCAATAGCACTTTCAGGACCTGTAAGAAAACCAAAGATAGTGCCTTCCTGTCCTTCTACCAACATTTATTAGTCCCACTCCAATAGACCAGCCTTTATTGATAAATGCAGTTATCTTGCTTGGCATCTGAGAAGCTTAAATACTAACCAGTCTGTGGCTTTTTCTCTCCTTAATACACAGAGGATTACCCTTGTCATGGCTTTGCTTTAACGACACTAAGCCTGTCGTCATTTTTTTTTTTTCCTGCCAACAGTTTTAAGCATCTAGTGTGCCATATTAAGCGTGAATTCCCTTGTGTAAATCCCATTGAGGTTAATAGAATTTTAGTTTTACTGCTTAATAAATTTCAAAGTGGATTAACTTTAGAGAAATATATAACCAGCCATAACGCACAGAACACAATCCCATATCAGCATACGTATACTGTAGCTGAGATATGGGAAGTGCAAATGCAGATATGATGAAGCAGCTTTGTATTATTATATGCAAAGAAAATGGAATATTTCAACTTTGTAACTTAGCTAATATTTCAGTATTATTTGTCGTTTATTGTTTGTTTCCTCCTTTTGTCACTTCTCATTTTAAAACAGCTTTCTTCCGGCTTTTGTGCTTCTGGACTTAAAATAATAATGAAAGGCTTTTCCAAGCAGTTAGATCATAATGCAATCTTATATACATAGTAATCACTGGAGCCATTTGGGGAACCGGGCAGTGAGAGAGCTGGTACTAAACTGCATATATTTTAAGAGGATCATAGAATCAAAGAATAGTATTTTAAGAGGATCCCATGACTTTACATCAAATGCATAACACTATGTATTCAAGCTTTGTGAATTTGAAATTGGTGCATAGAATTAAGTAAGTATAGGCTTCCTCTAAAATTACCATATTTGTCTCTCAGGAGACTTTGGTCACTCCAACTGCCTTTCTCCAAGTGCTGTTACTTTGAATTCTCCAGCTTTAAAAGACATGCTTAAGGTAAAGGAAACTTTTTCGCTGGAAGCCGGCAACACTGCTGAACTTTTGGTCATTGGTGCTGCTCTGAAGTCAAGGTGAGGCTGTCTCCATGGGCCGGCAGCCTTTCCCTTGACCTTCAGTGGGGCAGTGCCATTCCTCATGAGAGAGGGCCAGCCCTCTCTTCTCAACCCCAATTTTAGCTAACAAAAGTAGACAGAAGGTCTCCGCTTTCTAATGCTCACTTATCTCTGCGTTTCTGCTAGAGTTCTTTGCCTTTTCTCATTGTTCACACCCTTCTGTAAATCTCACTTTTTATTTGTGTTGCCAGTGTGGTGAGTTGGGAGATATGCCTATGCGTAACTGTAAATTACAGCCAAGGTTGTGAAACAGAAGACTGTCTGAATATCAGTTATATTCAGGAGAATGACCGAAAATGTCGTTATAGGTTTCCATATTTATTACCTCCAAGAATTACGTTTCCTACAAGAATGTGATTTTTTTTTTCTGTGCATGCCAGCCCTGTAACTCTGCCTGTGATCTGAAAGTCAAGCTGTCATCTTTGCTGTTAATGAATTTTTTGCAACAGAAACGTACATTACAATATTGCTGCTAACTTGAGCCAGCATAGGACTAAGGCAGTTTTTGTAGCTCCTTTGCTTCTGCAAGTGAGAAAGGAAAGGAGTAAAAAAGAAAAAAGAAATTCTTTTTCCTATAAAAATTAATAGTTATCATCTTAAGTAGTTGCAGGAACACCTGTGGTTAAAAAATAAAATGCTATGTCTTTGTATTCTTTTTTAATGAGCATAACTGTACTTTTAATGTCTAATGGCAGGGAACAGATGTAATAGCATTCATCTAAACAGGCAAGGTGACTTATGCTTCTCTAATGCATATAGTATAAAATTAAAAGGCAACTTAAATGTAATTCATTCATGAATTAACTAGGAAGTGCAATAGATGTATCACTCAAGATTTCAGCCTATAGCTTCCTTCTTATGGAAACTGACCCTGAACCCTTTTGGTGTCCCAGGTCGTACTTGATTTCATCTTCAATTTCAGCAGTTTTGAATGGCCAGCTATGCAAAATCTGAATACCTCTACTTGTAATACTACCTAAAAATGCTTTTTCTTAAGATTCATTTGTAGTTCTTCATCTTTCCCCTGTGACTAGAACTTGCAGTTAGATTCATAGCTGACTGTGTCACAATTCTGTCTTTATTCAGTTTGGGGTACTTTATCCAGGGTGAGTTAGGCTGCTGGTACCTCTGATGATGACGAATATAACATGTACATTTGCTGCTGCACTTTTAACACCAAGTGACACATAATTTTTCTGTAGTGGTTTTTTTTTAAAAAAGAGTAGATAATTAATTGTCACAAAAGTGTTTGGCATTATCCTAACCTTCAAGATGAAGAAACTGAGGCAGATGACCGAGGCAATTTGTTGCAGGGCACTACCACAGTCACAAAGTGTGTTTGAGGCATTTACCCAAAGCAATGAGCAGTTGCAGAAATGAACACATCAAAAACAGTTCACTCGGATGACCTTTTTTAGACTTTGCTATTTTTTTTGCTCACAGGAGTAATATTCAATATCAGTATGTGATTGCAGTGTGTCATGAGGAAGTTGTAAAGTGGCTGCCTCTGCTGTGTAGTATCCTTATACAGCTTCATGTGTGACCACTACAAATTAATTTTTAGGTAGCATGGATTTATCTTGGAGAGCTGGCTTATGGCAACTTTTTATTTATCTGCCCTGTAAGTATCTTAAGGAGTAATCACGAAGGATACTTTGTGTGGTCAGTCTTTTTTTTTTGTTGGTTTAACAGCATGCAGGTTCTTGTTTGTTTTTTTTTTTTTTTTAAATGAAATATTTCTGGCATTATTTCCCACTATGCAGTCCCACTTCTGACACATCTTGGTGCTGATGAGACTTTGAGAAGCCACAAGTACTGTGTCCAGCAAGGAGAGTTTGGTGAGACGATCTCGATATGCATAACCTGAAGCGACCATGACTCAGAGGAGAAAATCCATTTCACTTGACCCTTCTTATTTGGACTGTTATTTAAACTATCAAAGGTCCTTTTTTTTGCTTTAGGTAATAGCAAAATGTAAATATGTCTGTTATTTAAAGCTTTATTTGGCAATGGATTATTTTATACAGTTCAGCTCTATGGATATGGGTCTATTTTCCACAGATCCTGCCAAGAGAGTTTCCATTCTGGGGCTTCCTGCTTATTTCTTCCAGATGCTTCTCTTTCTTATCCCTTCTGTTGTTATTCTCCTCCTGTCTCCTTGTTTTCACTGCTGGTGGAGGAGAGATTCGGTTAGACTTTGAAATCATAATATAAATGTTCTTGGCAATTGTTTCTTTCTATACTCTTTATAATTATTCTCCAGTGATTCCAATTGCATTTTCCAGTTGGAGACCATCACTGAGGACTGCATTGCTCAGTCAGAATGTTAACGTTGCAAATAATCTTTTAAGAGGATTCATAAGGAACCTATTTGACATTGAGACACAGCAGGAGTAACACGGTGGCCAAAATAGTGTTGGCTGTGTTGACCAGAGTGATCCCTAATCTACCCCCAGAGTCTGTTTGCAACACAAAGCCTCCTGCCAATCTCACCCTGCAAGTTCACCGGCAGCAATAATGGGATTTGTGGGACTTGTTGACCCAACCTTCTTCAATGGTGTGGTTAAATGCACGAAATTAAAATGATCTCTAAGGTCCCTTCCAGCCTAGGCCATTCTATGGTTTTATGAAATGGGGGTGTGCATGCATGTGTCTGTGTGCGTCATTTGAATTGCCTATTGTATTAATAACAGTTTTAAGAGAAAAAAGAAAAAGTTGTTTTATATCTGTGGAAGACATTTGCCTACCTGTTACTCGGAGGGCATTCATCCCAGTCTTGTCAGAAGTGAATCAGTCCTCTTTCCTGCAAAGGCAGCAACGGGCACGGAGGTAGCAATGTGCTGTCTTTTCACATGTGAAAGTATTTGCAGAACAAAGTCCTTTGTTTGTTTGTTTGTTTGTCTCTCTGTGTGTGTTTATTTTCTCTACTTTTGGAACATATTAGAAAGCATCCTGCTCTTGTTATTTCTTTTGAATAGTCTATTTTCTGTAGAAAGTAATATCCACATGGTAAACTCCTATTCATCAAAACTGTGCCAAATATGTGCCATTTTAAAGCTAAATATATGTCATTTTATTTTACTATAAAGCCAGCCAAAATACATACCAGGAACATAGCTCTGGATGGTGCTGGTCTTATTTTTAAATGATGTTTACTGTGTGAGGCACTTCTGTGCAACAAGATGAATGCAGTACAGAAAGCAATATTTCTATATTTCTTCCTCCTCTTACTGTGCACTTACCTTTTAATTGTAAAAATAGATATTTTTCTCTTCTTGGTGAAGCATGCAATGCATGACCTCGTGTGCCCAATGCAGTCATACCTGGCACCTCTTTTACTTGCATTTTAGGAGTGTTTCTCCAGGGGATGAAAAAGTGTTCAGTTTGGGGGAAGTAAAGTGTTAGTACTTAGGAGTTTCTCTGTCAACTCTTATATCCTTTTGTAGGAATGTCTGGTTGATGTACAGGAGTGTGTTTTTGGTCGCATTTTTCTTCCCTCTTGATGGATCCTAGTAAGTCTTTCCTCTTGTCACCTGCTGGTGATATTTTTTCTTCCTTGGCTTGGTTAGGATAAGAAAAATTTCCTAAACAAGCTCTCCCATTCCTCTACCATATACCAAAACTAGGTCCCACTTCAGCCTAGAACAAATAAATAGGGGGATTCCTGGAGCTGCAGGACCAGATGGTAAATATCTTCCTTTTGTGTTATTTTACTTTATAAAATCATAAAAATTGCTTTTTCTCTGTTTGTAAGGATTGCATTTTACAAGTCTGGCTCAAGTTTTCCTTATCAGAAAAATAAAAAAAAAAGTTACTGAGCGACTGTGTTGGCAAACGCTGAAATTAAAGAACTGTACGTTATAGCATGGCCAAATTAAGGATGTGTTATGAGGTTTAAATAAATTTAAAAAAAAAAATTACAAAGAACTAAGAGTAATCCAAAATAGCGTTAATTCCTCTTTGATCACATAGAAAACGGTTCTACGTGGCCTGCAAATTTACTGACTTAGGGGGAATCCAGTAATTGAAACTAGGAATATTTTAACAGTTTCACAGGTTATTTGGATACCTGAACTGAGCTGTGCTTGTAAATACAACAGGATTCTGTAAACAGAATCGGGTAAAGTCACTCTCACTAGTAATTTGTTTATTTAGAATATAAACTTGGTGTCCTTGAAACAGAAAACTCATCCTAAGTTTTCTGAATAATCTCACCAGTGAATAATCTCATTCCAGTGAATGTAGAATTTGGAGGTTTCGGTGCTGGAATGCTATTGGCCTTTGTTGTCAAACTTCTAATCATTAAACTGCTCATATACTTCTAATTAATAAATGTTGTGGTTTTTTTA
This sequence comes from Apaloderma vittatum, assembly GCF_000703405.1. Taxonomy (NCBI): domain Eukaryota; kingdom Metazoa; phylum Chordata; class Aves; order Trogoniformes; family Trogonidae; genus Apaloderma; species Apaloderma vittatum. Next base: position 259,518 of record NW_009732206.1, on the reverse strand, counting down.
TTGCAGCGTTGTCCCATCGAAAGTCAAAAACCCCTGTTTTTCAGGTGTCAGCTGCATTAGCTGCTCCTTCGATGAGAAAGTGCAAAAGAAAATCACCTCTCTTCTGATGTCACTGCATGAAAAGTAGCTGGTGAAGTCTTTAGAAATCAAGTTCCAGCGTAGAGACGCTCTTTTGTGGGGTAAGAATATTACATCTGACAACGTAATGAAGACATTCTTAATGAGGACATAAAAATAAATGTGACAATCCAGCAGGTTACACAATTTCAGACCCTTTTTTAAAACATATGTATCAATTTGCATATGATAAGGGTGAATCAGTGAGCAATGTATGTAATGGATTCAAAGATCAAAATGTTAAAAAAATTGGCAAGAAAAATGTAGAATCGTACCAACCAGTAACACTCCTAGGGCAACGTATTTCTTTTTTTAGGTCTTTTTTCTTTAATCTGTGTAAGGGTCAAGTCTTTATTCTGACAGGCTTCCTGTAAGTGGAGAGGCAATATCCTCCTGTAGAGATTCCATAAATATTTCAGAATTTGGGGCCTGAAAGAGGCACCTCTAATTTTTCTCAATGGATGCAGTGATACATCTGTCCCTGAAACTATAATAAATCTTTTGAGCAACAGGGAGGCAAGTCCTGAGGACTGTATGGAGGGCTTATTTCTTTTGCCCTTTGCTCACAGCCGACAACTGATGCAAGAAAATCATTAAGGACTATTATTTTCACAGAATTTACTTCCCCATTGTCGTATAGGCGCACCAGCAGCTGGTTCAGCATGCAGCCCACCTGGAGGTGAGCGGCAGTGGGGACCCTCTAAGGTAGATGTGCTGCTGCTTAGGGAAAAGTGTCTACCTACTGCCCTTTAGGAGTTTCCAACTGTGCATCCTCAGCTGTTCATGCCCCTTCTGCCAAAGCAAGGTGCTTAAGCACCTGGCAGAAGGAGGTTAATCGATTATCATTTCTGAGATGAAAACTGACCTGCCAGATTATCAGTTAAACACCCTCCTGGACATTACTTTGAAGGCATAAGCTGAGGGTAACTTAAGTGCAGAGGCAAGTTTGGAGAAGAGATGAAGCGTTTGCTGCTGCTGCTTCATGGATTCTGCCTGTTTTCTCCCAGTGGAAATACCAAGGTAGTTGGAAGGCTTCTTCTCTGCTTTACTTCATCCTTTAAAACACAAGTGTAAAAAACAATTGCAATAGCTGCTGCTGTGTAACAGGTACTCTGGCTCTGTCCAGCCATGTGTTCTGCTTCACTCGTTTCAGTCTTTTTCAGTATTTTAATGATTATTATTTTCTAATATTTCTTGTTACCTAGTATTTTTTATTATTAGCTCTATTTTTAACTATTATATTTGTATTACTTCCTAAAAATTCTCCTGCTGTGCTCTTGACCTTTGTAAATAGTACCTTCCAGTAGCAAACACTCTAAGAGACTAACACTAGCCAGAGGGGTTTACTTTCCCTCATCCTCTCTGGACAATGAGTACATGTACATCATCTGTTATAAGTGCCATACGAATGGGTAGGATTCAACACTGGTTCCTCTGCTCCTCCACTCACCATAGCACCTAAAAATAAAACCATATCAAGGACTCAACCCTGTTTTGTGTTTGCTTGAGCTAACTGCAGCCCCCCCACCAAATCCAAACCTTGCTGGCTGCCTTAGAGTAAATGCGGTGACCTGCCCAATCAACTAATGTGACCAGGGCATTTTTCTATGAAACTTAGACTTTTTTTTTGTTTTTATCGATACCAGCTTGCTCTACATGCCTCTTCAGAGGAATTAACTTGTGTTTAGCGGAATGACAATATGTCACTCCAGATCTGCAAAAGACAGAGTAAGGTCAGTGAAGAGAAGCCTTCACTTTCCAATAGTCGGTTTCTATGTATAAATTGGCACTTGATGCTCGTCAAAGAGCAAGAAATATTGGATATGCTCTAAATGTCCATTGTATTCTTGAGCCAACTACCTGATGGAAGTCATCACTTATATGTAAATGAACTGTCAATGGCTTGCCTCCATTGGCAGTCGCTGGACTGTGAAGGGTATGTCTTAATAAGAACCAAAGCTCTTCACAGACTTTGATTTACTGGAAATAAAATAGAAAAGTCCTCTGAGACTACAAAGGACACTTGTTTCAGATAAAATGTCTAGACAGTAGCAATATATTTGGGGCTTTTATTATAGCAAAACTGCAAATTAGAATAGAGTGCTGAGAAAGTTTCTATGACCCAGCTGAGTTCAAAAACAGTTTCAGACTGATCCTTGAAACACACTCAAATTAAGTTCATGAGCATTCAGAAAGTGAAAGAAAAGATGTGCAAGGTCAACATTCAGGTTCGCTAGAACTCTAGAGCTTCCAAGATTTTACATTCTCTCTGACAAGGAGAGATTTGCAATTCAGCTGTGATTTAAATCAGTTAAAGAAAGCACAAATCATGCATTGTGTTTCACTGAATTAGATAACAGGCTGCTTTACAGTCCATTCCTGTATGATGGCTTTTTTCTTTGATGATTGAAAATGAAACACAAAAGAGAAATTAATTCTGTGAAATGTTACTTTTTGGAGAAGAAACAATCAAAATGAAACTGAAGCGTGCTTTGGCTAAGACATGTCTGTCTCTTGTGTTAAGGAAGGCAAATTATTCAGCATTTCTGATAAAGATGTGGAGATTTCAGAACATCCAATTCACCTGAAAACTATTATTGTTACTAAAATTTTCATTTTGTTATTGTCATCATTGGCAGTTCTTTACCATTCAGATTTTTCAGAAGGTTTACTGAATTAGAAAAAAATAATATTGGGGTGAACCTGTGCCTTTTATCACAGTTCGTGTAACCTGGCTTTGGTAGTTTTGCCCAAGAGGATTTGCATGCCAAATATAAATACTGTATGTGAGAGCTTAGGTAATTAAATTAGAACTTTGATCGCCTATATAACTAATGGAGAATCCAGAAGGCAACGCAGTGAAGCATCAATTTCAAGCACTAGAGTGCTCTGAATCATCTTCTGTGTGATTTATCACAGCTTTTCAAGAATCATCCTGCACTTCTTGTGATCCTTTCCATCTGTACAGAGATCAAATGGGGACACATGGTGGTGCACCCTACCAGCATTTCTTCCCAGTTGCCATCTTTCGTATTGGAAGCTCTGGCTTTGGAAGAAACGCATTAGTCACTAATTTTCAGAGAATTAATTAGTTCATAGTAGTGTTTCCACATACCTGAAACAACAGCTCTGCGAGGTGTGAACTGTCTGGGAATCTGTGTGACATGTTGCATCAGATAATTAAAAAAAATCAATTTTATTAGCTGTCAGTTTTTTCACAGCGCGGGTTTATTGGTGCTTGAAGGAGTGTAATTCATCTGTGACGTGGGCGGGTCTCAAAGCAGAGATTTGTATGGTACTCTCAGTCTTTGAGTGCTAGTTTTGAAGTGGAAGGTCAAGGTAGGATTCAGACAGAAGGCTGAATAATTCTTGCTGACCTGAACAAGATAATCCATTTGCCATCGCTTTCCAAATAGAAAACCAGAAACAGTTTAAGAGGATCAGGCTGAGTCTGCAAGCAATCTGAAATCTTATCTCAGAGAGGTACAAAAGGCCCCTTCTAATTCAGTAGGCTACTAACCCCAAAACCTAAACAGTTGCAATTTGTTCTCCTTTTGACTGCATAGAAACCTAGATTCAGCTCAATGCTTATGTGCCTAGGTAGTCTATTAAATGATCGTGGTCTATGGTTTTAGTTCTACTGTAAAATTAATATAAGCCCTAAGGTTAAATGGTACACATTGTCAGCATGATGACTGCATTAGCTGTAGCTGTTCCAAAAATAAAATTTATTTGATAGTAACTGAATTTCTACATAGTCCAACAGATGAGTCATCAGATAATGTCTGCAGAGATCAATTTTATTTATACTTTCAGAAGATTAATATTCACTGTTTTTCAAATCTAAGGGTATGCATAACAACAGACTAAATTAAATCTAATAAATGTAAATGGATAATCAGGAATGTCTTTTGGGGCTTCCTACTGATTCAATATTTGATACTCTGATCATAGCCACAGTGTACCATGTTATCTTTTATCCTGTCATACGGCTGTAAATACAATTACAAATACAAAATTAGCGGACTCAATCCCATACAAGTAAAATTTGATGCGAATCAGAGTAGATTGTTTACAGACTCCTCAAGAAGACTTTGTACCCCATCTATCCTGGCATGCAGTCCTTCAAATATTTGACAAGTCACTGTTATCAGAGACAACAAAGCATGAAAAAAACACGTGTGATATTAGAAAATCTATGCTAAAAATTACAAAGAGATCAGATTTAGAACATTATCTTTAAATAAGCAAAGGGCAATATTCCTACCTGTGTCTTCCTTGTTTTGAAGTATGTGATTCAAACATTACCTGTCATCATGGAAATCATGAAAAGGGCTGTTTTGCCCAATTCCTTGACATTATACCTATAAACAGTACAGTGTTGTAGTAGTTTCAATCCCTGAAGTATTATCTGGAACATCTATTTTGTGTTCAAGTAAGTGCTATATTTAGAACCTATTTTTATTCTGCCTGAAGTATACAGTACACTAGACCTTAATGTATCCTCTAACTACAGGCATGGACGCAGAAGATGTAGGCTAAAAATAGTTATTACTCTAGAAGCAATAATTTGTTTGAAAGCCACCACCTGAATTCCCAAGCAGTAGGGAATGATTAGGACTCACTTGTCTTCCCTGCTGTAGAGAAAACCTCCTCAGCAAATCTTGCTTTGCAGTTGGCAAATTTGAAATTTGTACAGAAACAGTAATAGAAAAAGTTAGAAAAATTTCAGACTCCCATGTACTCCTGCAGAAGGACAAAGTGCTATTTATGAATTCCTCTCAGCAATAGTTACTTTTTAGTGCTTTATTTTCTCCATTGGGAATAAGGTAATTATCAGTAGGAGTAGCAGTGAGGAAGAAAAATAAAGTTGTTTGTTATTGGACCAGTCGAGCCCAGCAAGATGAAGGCCAAATTGTTTTTTGCTTGTCTGAGTTTCATTTTTACTCAGTCTGGATGTGTTTTTTGTTTAGCAGAGAACTTCAGTGAGGAGTATGTTATTTTATGACTGAGGCCAATAGAAAGTCATTGGCATAATAAAACTGCAGATTTTACAATTTCAGTGCAGCTGCTCCGTGACTTTTAAGCAACTGTGAAATCACATTGTTTAAACTGTGTTTATAAGGACTCATGCCTGGATCCATGTTTTTTCTTCCTTTTTTTTCTGGAGAAGTCAACACAAACCCCTCAGATCAACAACTGGTACTGTAGCCTACACCATTTTTGTGAGTGTTCACAAACCTCCTTTTAGAATTAGCCACATGGTCACTCTGTGTTACACTCATGTATGAAAATTAATATGACATTACCAGTATCATCAATGAATTTACTAATGCTTATTCATCAGTGAAAATCCATTTGTTTAATGACAAGCACACTCGTTTGGATGACACACTGATTACGTGCAATGCCCTGAGAAAACCAGCAGTTCAATTGTTTTTACAACTCTTTTATGACTTCTTAAACTGCAGCAGTTGGTAGTATTTTGACATACTGTTATACTGCATTGTCAAGGGTATATATACACCCCATTTATAAGAAGTATTGCTTGCTTCTCATGGACCAGATTCCTTGCGGTGAAAGGTGAATTATGGACTTTGACTGCAGCGGGGACCCGTGCATTCGCCTGTGATCGCATAAACATCCACAAATGTGATATCCAAGTTTCTTGGTTGTTTTTTTTTTGTTTTGTTTTGTTTTGTTTTGTTTTTCTGAAATCCCAACACTTAAGTAAACCTATTTGTTTAGCAGATTAGGACTTAAAGCTAGATTTTAGGTCTCCAACCCAAAATATTGTATGTCAAAGTTGAATCCCCCCTTACTGACAACAGAGTACCCATGTCTGGCAGCTCTCACTGAATTAATCTAGTCCTGAGGGTGCAAGCTGCTACCTTGAATCTGCATATGTGTCAGGCCCCACTTCTACAGATATGGCAAGATGGGTGTTTGCAATAAGAAGGGGCCTAGTAGCCTGGGGAGGAGAGATGTGGAGCCAGCAGTTTTTGTGCGTTTGCCAGAAGAATGGTAGCAAGGAATAGCTTTTCTTCAGGAAGGGTCACTATTAAGTTACGGGGTAGGATCTAAATTTTGTGGTGATTGACCCTTAAGATTGAGAAGACTGATAGGTCAGATACACGTAGAAAACTGGAAATCTAGTTCTGAGTTTTCTGTGTATTTTGTTTGACTTTTGAGCTTTCCTGAGAGCCTCAAAGAAGAAGCCCAGCAGCTTCTGCCCTGGAAGAAAAATGGAAGGTACAGGAGGCTCTGGAGAGACAGGGAGAATGTGACAGAACATTTGAATTGGAGACAGCAAGTTTGTGGTGTATTTGAAAAAGGGCATACACTTCAGAGGAACCTGGAAAAAAAAGACCGCATACACCTTTATCTGCATTTTCTAGGATAAAATTACTGAAGATATAATCAGGATGGTGTAGATAAATCATGTGATCAACACAGTGGGTGAAACTGGAGACTCTGAGAGCTCAAATGGAAGGGATTGTATATCAACTTTTTAACTGTTTCTTATGACTTAAAAATTAGTACCAAGGAATAAAATTATGCTTTTATCTTCAGTCGATTAACTCAAGTTTATTGTATCTGATTCCAAGGGTCAAATCTTTTTATTTACACAAGTTTTACTGACAGGTGGTTTGTAGGTGTCATTGGAGTTATTCTGACTCTTACAGATGTAGAGAGAAATGAAAATTTATCTTCAAAGAAGTTTTGACTTTCCGTGTTACAGCCTTTGTGGGGTGTGAGAAGAAGTACAGTCCCGTGTTCTTAGACAGATAGGTAACCAGACACTGTGCATCACAGGAACAGCTCTCAAGATTACCTCCACTATAAATCTGCTATAGCCAAAAGGTTTTTACACACTTAGCAGCCTCATGTGTAGGGGTTATATAGGGTAGCCTGATGCCTAATCCACAGAAGGGATGTATACTCCCAAGATGTCACTCCTTTGTCATACAGGGTATTTCCAGAGTGTGCATGGGGAAATGATAAAGTAAGGCGTGTTTTAGATTTGATTTATATGTGCACAGACATTCCTCTGGATGTGGAAAAGCTTTTGGAGCTGTAGAGCCATACTTGTTTTTTATTAATAACACTGTCTCTCTCTGGCATTAATATGATCATCAGTAGTGTTTAGTTACTCCTATACTTGGATTTGAACGATGTCTCCTGCACACTGAGGAGGGAAGAGGGAAATTGTTACCATTTCCCCTGAGTGCAGTGCTCCTGCACAACTGAAGGAAGATATCATTTAGCCTGCAGTGCATAAAAGGAGTGGGTTAATGCATGAAATGTACTGGTGAGACAAAACCTCAGCTCAAGTCTGATGTCTTTTTAAATATGCATACAAAAATAATAACTCAGGGATTCAGTTTCTATTTTGTTTTTCCACTGCACAAAGAAAACAAAAGTACATCTGTTGCTAGTCTTTCTCACTCATTTCTTTGCCATCTCACATTAAGATGAATTGTTTATGCTTGTCCCTTGAACAATAACATTGCTCAAATGTATAAACTGGGATCTCCTTCTGACAAGTTTTAATTGTGGGATGAGTCAAGCTGGCATTTACCTAGAAAGTTCACACATGCAAAGACTCCACTGTCAGACTGTGTCTGTGCTGCATTATAAAAACAGGAAGCTGAACTTCACAAATGCAGTGAGGAAAAGGCATTTTCACTAAGCAAGGAAATTCAAACACCATTAAAAAAAACTTCCCAGCGATGCATGTAACAAGAGCATATTAGGTTCTCTTGCATGGAAGGGAAGAGGAGGCTGTATCCAACTAACACATCAGGAAGGATCCCTTGGGTCCATGCATAATGGTAGGAGGGGTGAGAAGGGAGAGATGAGAACGACAAACCCAGTAAATTCTCAAACTGGAAAGAGCAGAGAGCCCTGCTGCTTCCCGAAGGGAGTCTGTTTGAAGTGGGTGCATTCCCAGAGGTTTCAGCAGAATTTGGGAAGCAGATTATATACATACGGTTCTGAAACCAGGACCATGGCTAATGTTTAGCGTGTTTCTAACGTGTGGGCGTGTATTCTTTCATAGCTGTAGAGCAAACAAAGGAATGAATGAATGCATTACTGGATGTCTACTCCTCAGGACAGAATTTATCTCTGTTTGTTAATACATAGTTATTAATGCTATAAAAATTATGAGCATAACATTACTCAAGAAATCCTGCATTTCCACTCATGTCTTTCAGGCTGCCATCTTGCTGCAACATAGACATCAAACAGCAAAACACCTCAGCAGCCCCAGGACTGGCATAGAGAGAAAAGTACAGAAGGGGATACCTGCAGTATACCTGAAACTCCCAAGAGGGAAGAGGAGCATGTTGGCTTTCTGGTCTGCAATTCCTCCAAAATTATGGGGACAATGTAGAATTCACCCATTTGCTGCTGACCTGGGACACAAGCGAGTGAGTTTGTATTTTCTGCTGATGTCTAACCTACTGGCTGCAAATGTACTCCAAATTAGATGCATTTAAATTGCACTGGGTTCTTGCAAAGGTAGCAAAGTTTATTCTGGCCTGACTTGATGCCATGAAATATAATAGATTTTTGCAATACCTTGATATTATGTAACTGGCACACAATACAGCACACAGAAAAGCAAGTATCAAGTTCACTGTGCTCTCCAAAATGACATTCGAAGGTCACAGGGAGTCACTGGCATGGTGGTTTAGGATGAGGCTGCACAGCAGGGTGACTTATTTCTGAGTGGGTAAGGAGCACCTTTAAACCTACCCCACTAAACTGAAAATGGATTCGTGGTTTTCCTTCTTCTTCAGCAGAAAGAGAAAAAAATCAGTAACTAGGAATTTCTGAGACTGCAAGGTTATGATAAGGAAGAACCTAAACTTTCTAGTAGGTGTGAGGATCTGGTAGCTATATACTTTACTTTGAGATAGCGGAACACGAGAGGCATGCTGCTTTCCAGAGAACAAAGAGAAGGTGGTGCTTTATTAATAGGAATTGAGCTGCTTTTGTTTCATCCTGCCTTCTCCATTTGCTTTATTCTCTTTCAAAAACTTCGTGCAAGAAGTGAGAGAACAGGGGAACAGCACTGATGTAATCATAAAATATACAATTCAGAAAACAATAAAAGCAAATTTATTTTTAAAAGCAGGGAAATATTTGATAGCCCACATATTTATAACTGAAAGCTGTTCAGAAAGGAATTACGTTTTTGTTCACTCTAAATTGTTCTAATCCCAAGATAAAAATCTTCCTGGATTCCAGGAACTGATAAATCCATCAATCAGCAACCAGGGGATAAAAACACCTGAAACTGACAGTAGGAAATAAAAGGTAACAGCAAGAACCCTCAATTGAAAATAAATGTTTGTCAAATGTAGAAGGGTATAATTCATATTACAGGAAGCAGATTTTGAACAACCTCCCTCTATTTCTTTGCTTTTTTTTTTTTTTTTAACTAAAGCATATCAGTGTCCTCTTTTGCCATGGACTTCTGAGCTCCAGTTGTCTTTAAAACCCTTTAATGAAGTTTTGATGGGTCCATTTTAAAAAGTTATCCCCACAGTTTGGCTGAATTTTAATCCATGACCTAAAACCAACCTGATTTTGCAGAGGAAGTATCTGCAAGTGGATACAGTGTAGTTCTTCCATTGATATCACATTAGCTTTTGGAGCTAATCCAGACTCACTGGAGGTTTACATGCAAACCTGACTCACTGTGGGTCTTCCATTCATATCTGATCTGCTTCCAGATCTGATGTCAATGGAAGCACTGTATACTCTATGCTGCTGCTATCCAGCTTGGCCTCCCTCCAAAAACTTAATGTTTTTCTTCAGTTGCATCAATGCCTCTGAGCAAAAAGAGAATGACATCCGTATGTTTTAAGATTAAAGCCGAGTCAGTTTTTCAAGTGAAAAAATGTATGCATTTGTAGACCTACAGTAATTTGGTGAAAGGGTAAATTTCTTGAAATAACAGGTTTTGGTCTCAAAGCTGCTGAAGACCTTATGTATGTAACATTTCCTTGAAAGGAATCAGCAGAAAGACGCTTGTAGATTGCCATGGTTTTCTTTTGGCAGCTAAATTTTAGGCAATATAATTTACTTTATTTTTTTAAATCAAAGAAGAGAATTTGGCAATAAATACATTGATAAACTCCCATTTAAAGCAAGTGAAAGGGCAGTTAACTGAGAAAGAAGACAAAAATATCTAGGAACCTCTTGCTGTATATGAACAGGGCTCAAAGGTGTTTTCTGAGGAGAAATTCGGTTGCATAATGCAATAAATGCAAACAGATCCCAAACAATACGAGTTGCTTGCACGCACAGTGAGACCAGACTGGCATTTTGAAGTCATTTATTGAAGAATTCTTCAAACTCCTCCACAGACTTCAGCATTAAACATACCACACCGAAGGATTGTATTTTGTCTAAATGTGCTCCTGCAAGGCAACGCTGCTGTGCCTGGGCACCTCTGTCACAGGGCATCATAAAAGTTAATGTTCCCTCCAGCATGGAGAGGTCTCTGTTAGGGAACCAGTGCTCCCTCCACCATGTAAAAACACAAGAGAGGAAACAGTTACACGTGCATTTTGGAGAGGGTAATTTAATTTGTAATCTGGTATGTCCACATACTCATACCTTACTTCGGGCTAAGCAGGGCCTTACTGGAGACACAGTGGTGCTAAGATAATCTCAGATGTGTACAAAGCCAATTCAGGAATCAGCACTCGATTCATTTTGTCGTGTCTCTTGTATTATTCTTTCAAAAAGTGTGATGTCTTCCAAATATATTTTGTAATGAGTCATGAAGGAGCCGAAAGGCTAAAAAAGGCTGTGCAGGGTCACTCCAAGAGTTTTCTTTTAAAAAATAATGGAGTTTGTGGGTTTTTTTGGGGGGAGGGGTGTGGTTTGGTTGGTTGGTTGGTTGGTTTTTCCAGTAAGAGTGAGATGGGAGGTGCTTTGTCCTTACCAGATTTCTTTATTTGTTAAAAACAATTTCTGAAACTGTTTCCATATATTAGCAGGTAAAGTAAGCTAAATTCTTGGATTTCCATGAGATCGGGATGACTTTAGCTTCTGTTTGCTATGGAAACTTGATAAACATGACCTTGAATTTACAGTTGTTTGACTATTTGTTAGTTTTCCTGAGTCTTTATTCATAAAATCACCACTAAAATCCATATCCAGAGCATTTGTACTATACCAAACTACTTTTTAATGTGTAATGTGGTGTAAAACGTGTGGGTTCTGTGAGGATGATCACTTTGGAAATAGCTGAAGGAGTTCAGTAGAGGTGCCTGTATGCTCCTTCCCCCAACACCTGGCGAAAGAGTTGAGGGATTGAAGGAAACACAGAGAGTGAAGCAAATGCCTCTTCTTCTCCACGATGGGAAGAGGGAGAGCCATGGTGTGCTGGGCTGGGAAAACATAAGGACACGGCAGCTGCCATCACTGCTACAGTGCGCTCTGCCTTCTAATCTGTCTGTAGGCCTGTTCAACTGCACTTCGCAGATATTTTTCATAGTTTTCTAGAGCATTTTCTTACACTGCTGTGCAGAAAAGCCACACATGAGAGAGCTTTCTTTTATTAAATCTAAACATAAAAAGAAAATTTCACGAATCTGTTGGTCTGGCGGTTTCCCAGTCATATGTCATCTGAATTACATTACCACAATATTCCAGACATTAAATTAAAGACAGTAGGAACAAGTATAGTTGACATCTGTGCAAAATTTAAAAGTAAGGAACTTCCAGTGGTTTCTTTAATCCTGGCCAGATTATGGCTTTTACCACACTCTTCCTTCTATAATGCCAATTTATTTTTTTTTTCTCTCTCAAATACATTCACAAGATCACAGCCACGCAGCTGCAAGGCATGCTGTGCTGTTCCTGTGTGGGCTGGCTGTGCCCACAGTTGCACCGGGGAGAGGGTACCAACTCATGTCTGAGGGGTCACTGAACTGACTTCCTCATTTTTTGGTATCACCAGGAATGTGCAGTGCTTGAAAGAGGTAATCTCCAGTCTGCCAGGCATAGCTTTCATAACTTTTTTTCCCAACATAGGGAAGAAATCAGTAAGAGTTAAATTTTCTTGTCAGGAGGAATGTGCAACACTGGAACATGGTATCCAAGGAGTCTGTGAAACCTGCATCCTTGGGGTTTTTCAAGACTTGCCTTGGCACAGCTGTAGCTGACTTGAGCTAGTGCTACAGGCAGAGGCTTGGACTAGATCACCTCCAGGGTCCCTCTCCAGTAAACAGTTTTGATAGTCAGTGTTCTGTCACTGAGGAAGTGGGCAAATGGCCATTGCAGGTGGCAGAGCAATGACTGCTTAATTGTAACTATGGCTTGTGACAGTCTATCCACAGTGAGATGATGGAGTTTTGCCTTTGTCTTCTCTTCTTAGGCTGAAAGATGTTAATGGCTTCTAGTAAATATGTCTGCCAAGCAGTCAAAGATGGGATTAAAGTGAATAAGCAACCTTTCATTCAGGGCGACTAAATGCCCTCATGAGTAGTGGTAGTGCAGAAAGCCACAGCTCGAGGCAAAGCCTGCTGTGGTCAGACCAATTAGAAGCTATATTGCACGCACACACTTAACGGGGGAGAGAGAGCAGCAATGCAGCCACTCAGCTGAGCCTGGCGTGCTCCTGCCCTAAATCAGAGGGGCAGATAGAGGCTGCACTCCCCGGTGCTGCAGATTCCCCCAACTCCTGCCCTTCAGTGCCCACGGCTGTCCCCAGGGCTCCTGTCCGCAGCGTTCCTGTGCCACGGGCTGGCCTACACTGGAGCAAATCAGGCTGCCTTGTGATTCCCTGCATCCCATTGTTTTTCTCTGTGTTTGTTCAGCTGTGAGTATATTTGGAAAGGCATTGGTGGTGGATGGGTTGCTTTGACATTGCAGAAGGAAGAGTGTGGTAAAGGCACTGTGTTTTCCACATTATCTAATTGATGCCATTCTTCTTTCCTCTTAATAGAAAAAATCCACCATGGCTTTGAGATTGCCTTAACCACATAAGCCAGGAAAAATAGGGAAAAATATTCCATTTTGGCTTGGTATATCTGAACAGAAATAGTATTTTTGGGGAGTTGATTAGGCAAAGGTAAATATAATGGTGTGCATTGCCTCCAGAGAAACATCATTCCTCCATCTTTAATATTTCCCTCAAGAACTATTTTGGTGTGGAAAAGCTGGCATTTTGCATGTTCTTTTCCTAAGGGAGAGAGGAATAAAATAGCTTGAGAAAACATTGATGCTTTCTACCATAATGAAATGAATACTTTGCATAGAAAAATATCTGAATGGTAGTAGAAATGAACTTTTCATTTTCCACTCTAAATATCAGCTCAACATACTTCAATTTTTGTTATATTTGGAGACTCTGAGGTACTGAAATGAAAGCTGGGAGTACTTTTTTGTTTTTGAAACTTGAGGTTGTGTTCTGCTATGTGGGTTTAGAAGAGATGGCTTCCAAAGAGTGCACATTGCAATGAGAGTAAGGGAGATTGTGTCTTATTTTTACACAGCACCAGTGGCCCTTTGATTTATCCCTCTGTGTTGTCCCTCTGAGTTCAGTGTCACTAAGGCTGTACAATCTGCTGAGCAGTGAGTAATGGAGGGAAAGTAGCATCTTCTCATGCTTTTGGGCACAATTCTGTTTCCTATGGGTTCATTATCCCTCAGATGTGAAAACTGAATTGGGAACTCTGCTTCTCAGGTTGCAAGGTAGGGTGGTAGGATATGCACTCTGTGCCAGGGAGGTGACAGTTACTCATGGAGGCCAGGCAGACCATGAGGAGGACCCTGGCACATGCTAAATGAAGTACTAGCCTCCATTCTTCCCCAGCCACCCAAACGACACATTTTATAAGTGCAACTAGGATGAGATACTGGTCCTCTGGCAACTACCACATTGACAGAGCAGTGTACATTGCACCTTGTTTGTCAGGTAGAATGTACCCATTGATCCTCTTGCTCTTAGGTTGGAAAGGAAGCCAAGAAACCTCACCACTCCTGGATTTCAAGCAAAAAGTGGATATTAAAGCATGTATAAGGCTCCACCACATCTATTATTTGTCCGTTAGGTGCTGGCAACCTACTTATGGCACTGCAAGGCAGAAATGTGAATTACAGCCATCCCCTATAACATCCTCACTTTACGGTCCAGACCTCAACTGCAGTATCTGCACAGGCCAAGTGAGCTTTAATGAAGTGTGTGGGTAATCTCCTGTGAGTAAGTCTGTGCATATTGTTTTCTCTGAGGGATGGGAGAGACAGGAATGATATGTGGTGTTTTATTTCTATTTCCTTGTTCTTTTTCGTTTACTTGGTATTTAATTATGACTTTTTAAACAGCTACAAACAATGAGATTCAAATACAAAGTCCAACTGTTTTTAACATCAACCAGGTATCTGATATCTTCTTGGCAATCTGGGATCAAGAAATCAATGAATAAATTGCTGTCATCCAGTGAATAATATAGTCACCTGAATAAGTACATCACAGATGTGCCCTTTCACTTCACTAGCAGGTACTGTATGCAGAATTCCTTAAACATAATGCAATTTCATGTTTCATAATACATGCCTTTTTTTTTTTTGCAAAATGTGTCTTCAGTGGTGATTGTTTGAAGTTACTGCTGTAAACTTGATGGCTATTACTATGTCTGTTGCAGTTGGCTAGTTATTCCAGAAATCATTTTTTCCTTGCTGGTAGAAGAGATCACTTTAATATAAACTAGCTCAAGAAAAATATTTATTAAAACAACAGTCAACAATCTGCTCCTCCTAGCATGCATCTTGTGCGGTATTAGAGTGAAAGCACATATTATCATGTTACTAAAAAGAAAACTACCAAAATAAAAAGATTTATAAAAGAAAAGCAATAAACAATCTGCTCAATCAGGCATTCTAACTACTTAGGTGTGTAATTATAGAAATGACACAATGTTTATGCAAGTGTCTTCAGAGTAACAATGAAGTGCAATGTGTTTTTTACCAAGCAAGGTTTACTTAAATGAATATGCTCTAAGCTCAGTAGGGCTACTCAGATGACAAGAGGAATAAGCGGGGAAAGGCATTCCCTAATGCACAGTCAAAAGGGCATAAAGGTACAGCTCTGGAATATGAGGTTTCATCAGAGTCTGAAAGGTTAGTGCTCGGTCTCATTTTTCTTTTGCTGTATTTCAAGTATTTGTGCAGAGAGGGTGGGCAGTGTAAACAGAGCTTAAAGCTGTGACACTCGAGGCTCTCCACTGTGCCAGGTGAATAAGAAGTTGAAAAAGCTGGGAGGATGCCGCTTTGCATTGGTGCTCGCATGTGTCTCGCTTTGTCACTCTCTCTGCTCCACTTTTTATATCTCATTTGCTCCTGGCCCAAGAAAGAAATCTAACCTCTGTGTCTTACTTCTAGATATCTCTCCTAATAATGCAATTTATAGAGCAAATTCATCCTCTTTGCATCAAATTCTTACTCTTTATAGCCCTCTTTCATCTCTAATCTTCCCACTGTGACAGGAAAATGGGCCCTGCAGCAGTGCCTTATGATGTCAGAGTAAGAGGCTTCTGGCTGGATGAGCAAAAATGTTTAAAAGGCAATTTTAAATGTACAAGTTCTGACCACATAATCATCACTGGCCTCAAAAAAAGGAAGAAAAGGCCTCACTCTAGCTTGACCTGCAGTTTCCCTGCTGCAGTGTCTAAAATAATACAGAGTAAAAAAACCTGCTGATTTGAGGGGTGGCCTTCTGCGCCTTTTCTGTGCAGGAGTTCATGTTGGTAGAGCATAAGTCCCTGGAGTGTCAGCTCCTCACTGTTTGTGACCAGCCTGTTTTCTGTGACATTTCTGCAGATCTGAAACTGGCCAACTGCTTTAATATAACAGTCAAAATAATTTGTTGTGGTATTTGGGTTGCATTTGTAGCCTGCTCCCAGTCCAGTTATTTCTCTGCCTGTTTAACCCTCCTATCTGAAGTGAGGTCTGTGGTGTTTCACAGCTGAAAAACCACTGTCTCAGGTGCTCGTCAGCAGGATGCAGGAGAAACAGCACATCCCTCCAACGCTTTGGCTGCATCTCACTCATACCTGACTCTGCTCACTGGCAGACATTACCTTACACTGAAGTCAAGGTGGCCTCCCAGCAGTGTTAGTAAAACTGAATTGGGTTGCCTCAAGGGTGCACAAAGATTGTGGTTACTTTTGACATAGGTGGAAGCAGAAGATGGAATCTCGGGTCAGTGATCTGAGGTGAAATGTCTGAAGACTTGCGTTCAATGCATCTTCTACAATGGAGTGATAAGATAAATGGGCAGCAGCTGTTGTTGCTGTGAGAAACAGTCTGCCTCGTCTTATGTAGCCAGTTAGACCCTACCATGTACTTCTCAGGCCTGACCCATAGTGTTATGCAGATCACAACTGTTTTGAGGTTTTCCAGGCAGAATTTTGGTTTTCCTTTTCCAAAACATTATTTGTATTATGTTAAGGTAGGAGAAATTTAAGAATATTTATGACTCTGTCTTGAAGAATTTCCTGGCTGTGGTAGATTATCTAACCCCTAAGGAGCCTGGAAACTCCTGCAATCTAACAACTCTGGTTTAAGCAAAGAATATGGGAAGTTTAGTGGTGTTAGAACACTGATTTTGAAAACTAAGGTTGTTGTAATTTTAACTTGGGCTAGTCACCCTTAAATTTTTGCCTTTTCTCCTTAAATAAACCTGTTTTACTTCTGTTTTTTTGTTACCTTCCTCATGTTTCCCTAAAGATTCTAAAGGGAATCCTGGATACATCAATGTAGTGTTTGCTTTAAGTTATATAAGGAATTCAATATACTTAGAAGTAATCCAGACTTTAACACAAGTGCCAAGAATGACTAGAAATGTTTTTAAGTCCAGGCAGATTGGGGTCACTAGGGCCCTTGGTGTGTACAGCTAAATGTTCTTCACCCTCTGCTCACCGAGCTCAGGAGGGAGAAAGGACTCCAGTCAGCTCTTGATCAAAGAAGAGATAGAAAGCAACACCTATAACTGCAAATGAATGTCAGAAAGGACAAGCTCAGCAGCTAAGGGTGGGCACTGTTTCAGTAAGGAGTAGTGAATCAAGACATTGCTGTGCAGGGACAGGGCTGGGTGTGCACAACAAATTAACAAGATACAGGAAATCAGCTGCTGGTTTGACCTTCACAGGCAGCAAAGGAATCCCCAAAACCTCAGACTATTTATCACACTTTTAGATTCTTGGCTTTAGGGTGGTACATGTCACATCTTGATTGTACAGTCGTACTCGTGGGCTGCTTGCTGTGGCACCATAGTTTTCTCCAAAGCAGACTTGACACGGGATGCTCGTTCCCAGGCTTTGACCAGGGGAGAAAAGCTTTGAAAGCCAACTATGTTTACATGCAGGAGTTGGAGATGAGCAGTACAGAGGTCTGCACGAACATGCTAATCATGCTGGGGTGCTCAGTGCGCCTTGTGGCGATGTGACCCTGCCAGCACTGCTGTAGGCAGACGGTGCCATCTTAGCCAGGGCTGCGGTGGTCTGGGACTCACTGGGTCTTTGACTTGCATCGGGCCAAGCTGTGAGTCCTCCCAAGTGAACTGTGGGAAAGTTAAATGACTTTTTGGGGCACCTAAGGAGACGGTAGAAAAATGTTGGAAGGCTGTCAGTACTTGTGTGATTTAGCCTAAATCCTCTCAGCAGAGCGAATGTTCACAGTCTGAGGGGAAATCTCGCCTGTAGCGGTGTGCAAGCCAACTAACTTAGTCTGAAAGGACCAAATTAACCTTGGATAAGGGTTTTTTGTGCATGGATGGTTAGTGGATTAAAGGAGATGTCTAAGTGAAAGCCCAAGCTAAACGAGGGGAAGGAGCAGCCCTGGCCATGCACCCGCTCAGCCAGGCCCTGCTTCCCCCTGCCCGCCTCAGGGCTGCAGGGCCGCAGATGGCCTGTGCCATCCAGCCTCCCCTTCTCACACTGCCTTGCAGGGCTTCTGACAAAGTTCAGCATGCAACTCTCGCCCAATTTTTAAAATTTATTTGCTGAGAGCAGGTAAATGCTTTGCCCTCATTCGACAGGCAAGAAGGGAGCTGCTGCTGCTCCCTGGCACATGGCCGCCTGGGCTGCAGCCCACCAGGTGCCGGCTGCAGGTCTGAATGCTTCATCCTGTCACGCCTTGTTTTAAAATTTATTGTGCTGTGGAAAGCAAATACTGTGTGTTAATTTTGGTAGAGGGAAAAAATATGTCTTTAATTTGATCTGGTTTTAACAGGGTTCAGTCACTGATTCTTTAGGTAGGAACTGGCTGTCCACTTGACATCAAGACGTTGTGCATCGTCAAGCAATTGCTACATCTTTTTCAGAGCTAAAACCATGTCCATTGGGCCCTAACTCCAACAGCGATGGCAGTGCTGGGAGTTCATGAGTGCAGTAACCCTTTTTGGATGTTATCACCTGGTTTCAGTGAGGGGTCAGCAGGACTAGCGCATGGCCCACATCGCTCTCTCTGGCCTAGGTAGTACCTTCCAGCTACATGGCATTTACTGAGGGGAGAGTAAAGATGGCTTATGGCAGCTGGAGGCATTTGCAGGACCTATAGAGGCTGCTGCAGATCGACTCTGTGCTGATACGGGGTCAGAAATTGCCTGACAGATTGAGATAAGACCATTTCTTGTCAAGATGCTTCTAAGCTACTGAGAATGTAAAATCAAAGGCTGTCTAGAAATACTGCTCAATGCTGTTAGCATCTTGGAAAATGCCACACACAGAAAAAGGACAACAGCCAGCATGCATATTCAGAGCCGGAATTACAGTCAGGACAACTAAATCAGTAGGTCTTTAAGACTAGAAATAACCTTGAAGCTGCCCTAAACTATTTCTTTCAGGATTCCTTTTGTGTATCTGAGAAAAAGAGGGAGTAGCTGACTTGCTGTTGTACTGTGTGCTCTCCTACTGCGCCAGAATGGTCGTCTTGCAGTCAAAGTCATACAGTAGCAGTCTCAGATGTCTTTTAAGTTGAAATTTGGGTCCAGCCTGCTGTGTAATGAGCAAAGATCAGGGAATCACAAAGGTGCTTATGTCCATTTTTTGATTCTCTGAATTTGACTGGAGACTAAATGGATTAGACCAGGATCTCCAGTCTGCCCTCATTATTACACTAAAAATATTTTACTGTAACTTTGCAGATGGCAAGCTTGACATAATATCTATCCCATTATATTTAAGTTTAAAGTTATAAGCAAACCTGTTATTTGCCATACTATAGAACTAAAGCAATGCAAAGGCTTTTACAGCACTTACATTGATCTTATATATCAAGCAGTGACACGAAAAGAATACCAAACCATATATATTTATGTTCTTTAACTAGCAGCTGTAGTTAATAATAACTGAAATTTTGAGTTAATTAGAACTGAAGCTTGGGCTGTTCATTTCTATGTTTAGGACAAATCCCCTGAGGTTTCTGTGACCAGGTTTTTATAGCCAGAGACTTTTCACTACCACTGGAAACCTGGAAACCGAATCAGTTACAGAAGAAAATTAATCATCTTGCAGGAACATGCCCAGATAAACCCAAAAGATAGGGTTAGGTTAGTTACGGAAGGTTTTCTCTCTCCTAACGTCTTTATATTGCAGATAGGAATCACTAGGAAAACTTTAAACATTCAAAGGGAGACAGCAGATATGAAATACATGCTTACAATGCCTTACTTTTTCAATACCTGTCTAGAGTTACAATCAGCATGAAGCAGATCCAGCAAATGGATCCTGAGAGCTGGAATTTCACTCGCCTGGATTTTAGCTGGCTAGGAAACAGTTTTCCCATCCTGCAGAGTTTAAGATTTGTCTTCTCCTCCCCAATCCTCTCACCAGAAGGGAATCCAGAATTTATGAAGACTTTTTGTGAAGTATGAAGGTCATTCCTGGCAGGTAGGTCTGTGGAGGATCTTTCCATTCTTTAGGGAGCCTGGGCTGAAGTGGCTATGTTATCATTTTCTGCTTTTCAGGTGGGAGAGACTTTGCGGTTGGACTCTTCCACTCTCCCTTTGGCAAAACTGACACACTGGACAAGAGAGATTATACAAGCTAAAGTTCAGTGGAAAATACTCTGATAAAGGATTTTAGTTTTGATTAAAAAGCATTTTGTTTTTCTTCATAAAAGGAAAACAGGACCACTACCCTGTAACAACTCTTTTTTGCATGCAAGCAAACACAGTTCCCCCCAACAATAGCTCTATTTCGCATGCAAGCATACACACATTTCCCTTTGTTATTGTTGGTAGAGTACTTTGAATAGAAAATTGTATTTGGTGCACAGCATTAGTACAGCATGCTGGCAGCTTGTTTGCCTGGTACCCTATGTGCCCCATCGGGCCCTGAGACACTTTGTGCTGCTCTGAAGCCCCACCTCTCTTTGTTGCCTACATGCCTCATACCTTCTCAGTATGTGTGCAGTACCAATTGTATACCATGTTTTAATTTCCATTTTTATGCAGACATGGTCTCAGTCATCCTCTGCTATATGAATTTGTTCCTGCTTCTTCAGCTGCCACCCTTTTGGCATTTTGTATCTTAGATGGAGGAAGGAAAAAAGCCAAGCATCAAAACTTAAATCATTAATATGTGTGAACGAATTACATGAACATGCTTCTGAAGCCCAAATACTCTGTTTTTTTGTTATTTCCACTGTCAGAAAGGGATCTCTCCCAAATGTTTGCCACTGGAAAGCGCGCACAGGAAGGAAGACCGTAGCTGGATAGGTAGAAAGAAGGGGAGGGAGGGAGACCTGAAGGAAAGGGCAGGAGAGGCAAATGTGGAAAGCTTTTATTTGAACTGCACTGAACATTATTTCCTGGAGACTTTCACAATGGAGTCAAAAGTCCTTCTGTCTAGCAGGTAATTGTATTCTGCCAAGGTTTGATGATGGAAAAGCAAACAAAAACATCATTCATAAAACATGGCCACAGTATATGCACCACAATCAACGGGTCAGCTAGCAGTGTAGGAAGAGCCAGCTGACAAGACCAGGGAAGTCATAGCAGCTGTGCTCTAAGCCCAATTACTATTTATTATTTATTCACTTTGTTCCGCTTAAGCTGGGACATGAAGACCAACACAAATTTCCTTTGCCTTTTAATTTAAACTGAAAGAATGGGTGTCTGTCAGTGGGTTCACCTCATGTGAGAGCACTTACCGTGATTAACAAGGGGATACATAACAGGCCAAGAGTTAGATGCCAGCAGGGACTCAGGTGAAAGTGTCTGTAGTCTACGTTCCTACAAAGCATGAGGCCTATTGCAACTGTGTTGTTCTTGCTGCTTCCAGCCATCCCTAAGGGTAAGTGTCCTGAAGCCAGCCTTGAGAACTGTAATGCTGCCAGGAGGCAAACTTAAACACCCAGCAGAAAAACCTACATCAGCAATAGGAGTTTTTTGGCTATTGATTGCCTGTAGGAAGGTTTCTGATTACAGAAAGTCGTGCTGCCAGCCAAGACTGCTTTTTTTTCAGAAAATCATGATTTATGTTTTCTGTTTGTCCTGCAAGTGCCATGATGTTGGCCTTCTCTGAAGAAGAAAGTGCATAGCTGCAGTTAGCTTGGGAATAAATATGCTCTGGAGTACAAAAGGCTGTCCTCTGCGCTAACCACAGCAACATGACTTCTGTTTCGGAGCTGTCTCGAGAGGTGCAGACAGCTGGAGTCCACATCTGCGTGGAAAATAGCATGTAGACATATTGATATGCATGCTGGGGAATCTTCGAAGCATGGACAAAGCCTGCGAGAAATAAAAGAGAACACATGCTAACTTCATCTAGAGGAATTCGATGTTGATCTTCACCTAGCTAAGGATTTAGGTCTGTCATCTTGCTCAGGAATGGCATTTTGATGCTGAAGGATGGATATAAGTGGTACATTTTGGATTTTTTTTTTTTTGTGTTGGTCAAGCTTTGTTTAAAGGAGGGAAGAAATGTTGTTTCCCTGAATTGGCCATCATAGTGCGTGCGTATTTCTCAAAGTAAGACAGGCTTAGCTTGGATTCCCAGGTCTTGGATAGAGTAACTTAATTTATCCAGCATTTTTTCCCCAATTACTTTACTTAAAGATCAGTGGCGGACTAGCAGCTGTACGGTAGAGGAAGAGCTGATCCTTGGAGTCTGAGAAAACTTCCTGAAGGTCTGTATCTTGACCAGGCATGCATGTTATGTCTTTACAACTGCAATTTAAGGCAAAACACAACAATGCTGAGGATTGATGACAGTTTCACTACAGGCTGAGTAACCCTATAGTCTGGCCTCAGCATCACCCAGGAAGAATTTCTATCATGTTTCTTGCCTGAACTTTAATTTCTTCTATTTGTGTTCAGGTTTCCATTTCTCTGTTTTTGCACATGAGCTGTGAAGCAGAAGCCATAGTCTGTGAAGGAGATACTTGCAGTATTTCAGTCATGAACTACTACCACTTTATTGCTCAACTTCATTTATTTGTGCAGCTTCAATTCTGTGTTGTAGTCTCTGATGAAGTAAATGATACTGAGGAACGTCTTTTAAATTTTGTCTCCTTCTAAATGAAGTCTCATTTTATTTCTCAGCATATTGCAGGTCCTACATCTAGTTTACTTATGATTTATATTCTGTTCAAAGATATGAGCCTTCATGAAGCCTACTGGCTAATAATTAATTAAGCTCTTTTTAAGTCATTAATCTATTGTTCTGCATGATCTTTCCAGAACACATTTAAGATGTCAGATGCAATGTTTATTCTCAGCCCTTTTAATGCAAGTCTTCTCTATAACTGCCTGCCTTTATTTTCCATTTGCATCACCTGCAAATGAATGTCTATACAAGCCTAATGGTTTACAGTAACTCTTTAAAAATTAGATAACTGAGGTGAATCCATTTAAGATTTTTTTTTTCACAGAAGTCTAGTATTTGACCCAAGGACCATAGCGTACCTCCTGAACAGAAAGCTAAGTGTACTAAATGTATGAGCATTATGATAGCCCAAACCCATTTGCTGTGGTATTGAGGAGTAACACACAAATGACCCTGGGTCTCAGTACATGGAAATTATTAGTAATTATTCTATATTTTCCAACTCTTAACCTGTTCATCTCATAACTCTTTGGTAGAGCCTCCTTTGAGCTGGCTCTAGCATTATCAGGGGAAATTCTGAGATCTCTGTGGGAGCTCTTCAATTTGCAGCTGAGTAGCTGACCCATTTTTGTTTAGGGCAATGTGTCTTTGGTTATAAAATCATCACTCTTTATAAGCCTCTTGCAGGGGGACAGATGGATATATTTTTTACTCTGTGACATTTTTAAACTGATAGACAGGCACTATTTGCTCAGCGTTTTTTTAATCTCCATTTCATGAAAAATGAAGGTCTTGGGCCTAGAATTTAATTTCGATTTATAGTCACAATTTCTCTCAACATGTTTCAGTCTAGCTGATATCAAAACATGAACATTAGCTTTAATCATTACCAAAAGTTTCCATGAGATTTAATAGTGAGGGAAGATGTTGCTTTTCCTCATAATTTTTTAATTTCTCATAAACTGAATATCAAATTCGCTAACTTTCATCCAAAATCAATTACTTTGAAAACCTGTAGGAAAGAAGACCTTGAAAGAATATCCTACCATAATTTCTGACACTCTATCCAATCCTAAGGCTGCCTCTTTTAGTTGGAATCATTACCTTAAAAGTAGCAACTGTGTGCAGTAAAATGGCACTACCTGCTAGGTAAGACTCCTAAATTTTTGCTGCCTGTTCTACTGAAGGGGTTTTTTTTTTGTGTTCATTAACACTAGCAAGTCAATAGAGCAGTGAAAGCATGAATATTTCTCTGTTCCAAGTCTTCAGAAAATAATGCTTTTTCTCTTCTGAAGCCAGGATTTGTAATAGTGGACAGAATGTAGATCACAAGTGGAAAGGATTCAATTCCTACTTGCCAAGGGGAGGTTCCCATCTGTTCTCACTGAAGTGTTATGGGTATTTTTGCTATTGACTCTTTTGAGAAAAGGGTTAGACCTTAATCTGAGGGAGTAGAGAGAGCATTTGGCTGGTTTGTATTGTTATCTGAAATAAAGATGCTTCAATCAAATAGGCTTGTGAGCATCTGAAGAAGCTGCTTAGTAACAAACATTCTCAGTTTTGCAGAGGTGTAAACCCCTAGAAATTAGGTGGTCTTGCCTACCACACAGCAAATCTACGTAGGTTAAAGAGTATCTCTTCTACGCCATGGAAGCCAAATTGAAGTCATCAAAGCTTTTCCCATTGAATATTCATCTTGCTAAGAAGAGAATATTCAAAAATTTTACAGGTCATCAAGGTTGTGCCTGTTCCCGTTCGGTCCCCATGTGTTGCCTGATCTAGTCGACAGGTGGCGTCCCTGGCGGCAGGGAGGCTGGATTAAAATTATCTCTAAGGTCCCTTCCAGCTAAGGCCATTCTATGATTCCTACCGTCAGCCCGAGGAATCTCCTAACAAAAAGTTGATCCAGCATAGTCTTACCTTCATCCTTTAATATAAATCTATGTGAACAATGATACGGAGACTCTGTTCTGATCTGACCAGTTGGACAGTATTTTTTTCCAAGAGTTTCTCAGTCTAAATAGCCACATAGTATTTATGCTGAAGTGTTTCTTTTGTTACCTTCAGGACCGAACTGGAGACTCTAATTCCAGCTCAGGGTGGAGTGGGCTACACAGTAGACCAGTTTTCCAGATTTTTATGGCTACTGAGAACAAAATTAATACCAGTTGCTCTCCAGCTTGCTCCCAGAGCAAGGTAATTGCAATATTTATTTTCAACATGCAGTTTGTTACTTTTCCCTTCAAGTCAGCCTGGTCCCTCTTATTCCCTTTTTGCCTTTGCAGTGGGTAACATATGTAATGTAAAGGCCGTGTTTAACACTAGATTTTTGCTGTTCAGGGAAGCGAGCATTTGGCTCCATGTATAAAATGAAAGTATAAAGTAGCGCTAATAAAGTAGTTTACGAAAAATGGAAATCAATAAATATAAAAAAATTATTTAAAGAAACCCACAAAACCTTTAAAACGATTATGAAGCACAGACTATACTCCTACCATGCAACTCAGTTTAAGATAATAACTCACAAAGAGACATTGCTAGCTGGTAGATAGATGTGCATGCGTAGAGTTCCCTGTTCTGCTTAGTCCCAACAAACCTTCTCGGGTGTATCTTATCAAAGTTGAGAGTCCTGAGTATCTTACCAAAGTTAAGAGTCCCACACTAGCTGGTGTTAGAGCAGCCATGGTCTTCACTGACTACCCAGAACTCCAGAGGACATCTCATACATATCTTAAGTTTCAGAGCCTTTCCTCTGAAATGTTCACTTGTATACAGGTATAACACACAGGTACATTTTTGTGAAACAGCCTTTTTTTAAAAGACAATCCCCCACCAAATTGCTCAACATTTTGTAAGAACCTGAGGCTCTAGTTCTCAGTAAACACTTTGGATGGGTCATGCAATGTAACTTGCAGCTCAGCTGCTGGCAAGGGATGTAAAAAGCTACATGAAATCTGTATTACTAGAGGAAGATTTGTGGAATCACTGATTTCATATCGGGCTAATTAGTGCTTTGACTTTTTTTTCGGTTAGTTTTCTCTTGCTTTGGTCTCTAGTTTCTTAAAAAAAAAATAAAAATATTGAAATTTGTTGCAGTGTGCCAGTTGAACCAACTAAGGATGCTGCCTTCTATTTGCTCTTATAGCTCCTGAAGGATGTGTGATTCAGATTCCATTGGGATTGCTCTTTTATCTTTGTAGTCAAAAATGTCCCTATTTTTTCTTCTACTTTTCCCAGAGCAACATAAGAGCTGTGTGCTAATGTGTGCTGCAAAAATGTGTTTCAAAAAACTAGATTGTAACTATCCATTGGAATAACTTTGATTTATTTCAGCTACAGTTCCAACATCTTTGATGGTATTTTTGAGTAATGTTCATAGAAACTTGTTTGCAAAGAAGTAAGCTGGTATTGCAAACTGAGTTGTCAAACCTGAAGTTTCTTGCATGCTTTCACAAAAATAACCCAAATAACTAGCAAGTTTTGAAGCAACAGCTATGAGGCAAAAGCTATAGTGTGTTAAATTACATAGCAATAAGAGCAAATTGTCACAGTGAACAGTCCCCCACATATACAGCTTGTAGATTGCTCAGAAAAAGCTATTCATCAGAAAAAGAACATATCTGTGCAAATATAGTTTGTAATCAGCTAAAGATGTGGGGAATTATATCTGTATAAGACTCATTTGCTGTAATATACAGGCAGCTGGAGCAGAGACACTGAATGGAATAGATCTGTGTTAAACACCTTGTCTCCAAGTGGTTACTGAGCACCACA
Organism: Apaloderma vittatum; assembly: GCF_000703405.1. Classification (NCBI taxonomy): domain Eukaryota; kingdom Metazoa; phylum Chordata; class Aves; order Trogoniformes; family Trogonidae; genus Apaloderma; species Apaloderma vittatum. The sequence continues at coordinate 233,050 of NW_009732206.1, read as the reverse complement.
TGGTACCAAGAACAAAAATAGCCTAAATAGAATGGAGAGCTTCAGATCTATATCAGAGCCAAAACCCTCCAGAAATGTGGAAGACAACCGAAGGAAATTCAGTAGGCACTTTCCTCTGGATTTGTAAACAAGCAGTGCCAGTAGAAATGAAGACATTCAGAAGGTAGGCTTGTTTTTGACAGTGGCTGGTACTGAAAAGCTTGTTTCGGTTAGTAATTTTTTGCTAAGTAGAGCAGAGGCTGACTGTGAAGTGGTACTACAGAAATGTGAGGAACCCTGAATTCCATGTAAAAATGAAACATATGTGTGAGATTGACTCACAGTGTTCAGTTTTGTGATTTTGAGGGCTAACTAAGAGGAGACTGGGTCCTAATGGGAGCTAAGAAAAAAATTCAGAGAAACTACTGGAAAATGAGCGAACTTGAACAGAGCCCTTCTAAGGTGTTGACTGCTGCATGTTCGTGAGGAAGGAAGTCACTCAGCACAGTCTACAGAGTGAACTCCACAGTTCTTTGACACTGCAAGCCTGATTTGGTATGCAAAAATGTCACAAACTCCACAACTCCTGAAGGTAAAAAAGGATGCAGAGCTCTATCTTGGATCAAAACAAGAACAACACAGGAGCTTGCATACGTTGGACAACTACCACTTTAAAGAATTCTGTCCAGAAAAAAAGAAATATATATATCCAAAAAGGCAATGGGTTGCACCATGTTTTTAATTGATTGCAGACATTCCCAGAATGTGGCCAGAGCGGGCAAAGGATGGCAAGTGTGCCTCTAGCTCAGATGAACTCCACATAGCAGCAACAAATAATGCTTTGCCAAAATATGGAGACTGTCAACCTGGGAGTAAATGTGACAGCTATTATTTCAAAGCTGCACACTGACACATAAACTGTTGTTCCCAGAAACTCTATTAAAAGAGCTTAAAGAAAAGCCTCAAAAACGGAAGATAAACTGATGAAGAATGTTATTTACACATCAGCTAAAGAAATATTTGAGGTAGAACCACAGTTAAACAGCAACAAGGGTATGAATGCTCATTCTTCAGTTAGAAGCATGCCAGTTTTTTACTTAATCCAGGGGTATGATCTTGAAGTGATAGAAGTGAAAATAAATAAGGATATCTTTAGAACATCTAAGAGGGGAGTGTTTTTGCTCCTGCTGGACTACTACGGAGTTGACAGTGCCCTCCCACTTCTGTAACAGTTCTGTATGCCTTATGCTGCTGCTCTTTGAGGCTGTCACACTGTTGCCATAAGGGTGGCAGAATAATTTTTACTGCCTTAAGAGTGGTAAATCAGTCTTTCAAAGAACTCTGCTTCAAGGATGGGATGCTTCTGGCGACAACACCAGAGGGATGTGTGTGGTACAATACGGCACTATCAAAACAAATGACTTGCTGCTTCTTGATGTTAGTAATCCTGTATCAGAGAAGACATACAGGTTCAGGTATCAGTAATATCACAGACTAAATGGACATTGTTATTAAAGTAGGTTAGCAGGCAGGCTGGAAGTTACTGAGATCCCGTGCTAGGTGAGCACTGCTCTCTTGTCATTCGCAGGCTGCTCTGGGGAGTAACTGTGTGACATCTAGTGCACAGTGGAGACAGGGAACAAACCAGTCGCCCCGAGGTCCTTGCTCTGGAGTGGTGACTGAATGGTGCAGGGAGCTTGAACTCATAAAATTAACTGTTTCTACTCTTCTGCAGTGCCTCAGTCTGTGTCTGCCTGTAACCAGAGTTGGGATTTTGGAAACCAGATCTCATATGCAATAAAGCAGAGCAGTGACTAAGATTCCTCTGCCAGACTTGGACAGTAAAGTTAACTGGAAGAAGTCCACCTTTTTCTTTTTGTCTCTATTATGAAATAGTCTAGTGAAAATACATTGGAAATTTTGTGTCTTCATCAACAGCTGGAAAGTAGGAGGCCAACTTTCTTTTTTTCACTTATAAGATCAGTTATATATGCTTTTGAAAAAGACAATTCTTTTTGGCTACAAAAGAAATTACAAGAGGAATAATTAGCAGTTTTCCACCTAGCTAAAATGTCATTCTTCAAGCAGCTCTACCCTTTTCAGTTTTCTTCTGATGATGGTGTTAGACTAGACAATTTGTAAAATTTGGTAGCTGTTATCATTTGTGATAGGAATTGCCCTGAGACATTGTACTTGCCCAAGTACGAGTCTTTTCTTTAAGTTCTTCTTTTAATTAGGATTGATGTACAAGTTGCATCCTGATGTTGAAGCAGTCTCCAATCAGCTCTAAACTTTTTGCTGTTGATTGCAATGACTGCAGTTCTTTGGCTGGTTGCTACGGCGTAACATCTCTGCTTTAAAGAGAGTGACAGTGGTTGGTTTGAACAGAGCAGACAGTTGAGTGGATGTTTAGTAAAAATTATGTCTAATGTAATAGAACTGATCAATGTAATTTTCCTTTTAAAGAGATATGCTCTGGGAAGTGCTGTTCAGCGGAGCACATCTGATACAAAGCTCTAGAATCAGACAAAGTGCTTCAAGAAATGGCTGGAAAAAGCCTGCACGTGCGCAGGTTAACTTTCAGTTACACCCAAACACAGCCTCCCTGTTCATAGCCCCAAACCTAAAAAAGCCACAAATAACTTCCAGGGCTTAATTTCACATCGCTACCAAATGTGCAGGATAGGACATGCTGAGCTTATTGGGCAAGGCATCAACGGGGAGATTACTGAACTATATTCTGGCTCTGGCTCTGGCTGCTACTTGGTGAAGCTGTTTTGATGAGTAAAAGGCAAATGACGAGTGATGTACCTGTCTGAGAGAGCCCCTCTCAGTTAGCGATAAAGTGATTGCAATTGCACTATGAAGGAAGTGAAGTTCCATCATTATAAGAGGGAAGAAATAGCTGTCAGGTTGCTCAAAATTGTGGCCCTGGATTTTTTTAAAGTCTGTTCTTCCCTAGAGTGGTGATAGCCTCACGTCTTTAGCTTTCCCTATGAAGTCCCTCCTAATTTTGCTACTGTGGGGAGAAAGGTGTGACATGGTCTATGTTGGCACTTAGGAAGGTGAGGAGAGTGACTAGCATCAAATACACTGGCCACAGGTGCTGATTTTGCCTTCAGAAGAAGTGTGAATAAAAACAATTATGGCACATTGCTAGCAATTTTTCCTGCATTAGAACAGAGGTCATATGTGACTCCAAAAGGCAAAGATTTGGGCATAATAATTTAGTAACACAACTGAATGTTAGGATCAGGTATTTCATCACATAGGAGTAGCTGCATACCTCATTGACCATGAAAATGCTCCCTGTGTGCTTTTTGGAGTGTGCCACATATTGCCAGGCATATATTAGCCTGTAAATATTAATGGTAAGTAATTTAAGATCAGTAGTTGTCTTATTTTCAGAACAACTCAAACATAATAGTTACATTTCTGCATTATTTGACTTGCTCTTTTGGGGCCATTTAGTCAATCCTTGCTTGCTAGATTAGGAACCTCTTGAACAAATATAGTTCACGTTGTTCATTTCTATATACCCTCATAGAAGCCATTAATTGCTCAATGAACCCAATGGACAATTAATGGTTTCTGTGGATAATACATCAAACTGGTTATATGTGAAACTTCTAAGTGGAACATAATCTAAAGTTTAACGGATATGCACAGGAATCAGGTGTTCTGATTTCTCTACCCAGCTTTTCCACAGATGTGAAATAACTGTAAGAGTTTTGACCATGAAGCGCAGATCTAACAGAAGGCTGCAGATTGTGGCTCCCCAGGATGGACAAACTGAGGACCTGTCTACAGCATGCTAGTAGGATGGATGAAAGAGTGAAATACCAATAGTTTAGGGGGATATAAGTGGTTTATTTTATGCTTTATGGATGTTTCTTATACCCCTTGGGTTTCAAGAAGTCAAACAACTACAGCCTTGTACTCAAAGAGCTAAAGGGAAACTCTTGGTTACATGAGGTTAGGAAGTAGTATAGATGCCGAGAGACGGCACCCTTTCATGTGTAATGGCCCTGAGGCTCGGGATTTCACCGACGGTGGAAGACCCAGCTGCCAGCAGGCGTGCAAATCTTCCCTGATTTGGGTGCTGTAGGCCGTGCCTGAACATTTCGAGTGGAAATAGAAAGGCGGAAGCCTCCACTACAAGCTCACTGCCTGAAGTGGGGCACTACCAATCCGTGCTCCTCCCCTTCTTCCTTTTCAGTCCCATGAATCTTCAGATATTTTGCAGAGGGCATCCCGGCTTTGGTAACAGGGCAGTGTTCCTACCCAAACGAGCCTGTAGGGTGCTCTCACAGGGAGATGACGCTGTGGCTTTGACTTTCTCAGGCCAAGGAGGGAGCTGCATCCAGAGCTCCCATTTCCTCCCTGAACTTTCCAAGCATCAGAAGTCAGTGTGTTGGAGACAGGTAAATCCATGCCATTTTAAATATTTTGCTGCTGAACACACCTTGGGAATACCATAGCAAATTTGTCAGGGCTGTGAAGGAGGGAAGGTGTAACCTTGTGTTTCTGCTGGGGCTTGGACCGCAGGGAGGTACCATGGCAATAGCAGCATGTTCAGAGGGCCTACATGAGGTGTCTTGGGCACATTTAAGCAAAAAAATCCAGTTTGGGAATTCACAGGATTAGATAGCAACTGAGCAAGAGTGTTTAGGACCCTGCTTTGCAGTCACTCTTGCAATACTTAACTCCCTTCCTGGAATCAGAGCTTAATCTTGGTTGCTCAGTTTTGCCATCTGTTGGAGTGGAGTAATAATTCCTTTATATGTAGGCTTTATATGAAGAGATCTATGGAGTTTAATTTCTAATCTTTCAGCTTGGTTTAATTCAGAAGATTCAGGAGGAATGATTCAAACACAATATATATTATTTTTGATGTAAAATTAACAGTGGATGTTTCATTACAAATGAAGTAGTTACAGATATGTTGCCCTTCTTTTTATCAGCCAATATTTCAATTAACAGTTGTTTAATTCTTCTTTTGATCTGTTTTCTACTTTTGTTAACAGCTACTTGGTTATCACAAACAAAAGATTTGATTTTTTTTTTTCCTATTGGGTTCCACTGAACATATACTGCTATGCTTTCACAAAAATAGGTAGATGTAATTCATGCTAAGCCCAGAGAACACAATGAAGAATAAAACACAATATTAAAAAAAAAATCATTCATTCAAAGCTGGTTAATTAAGGTATCACTTTCAAGTGCTGAATGTCACAAAATTCTGGAATCATGGAACACCTCCACTGTTTATGGTTGAGTAACCTTTCTTTTTTAGATTCTTAACTGGAATAGCATATACTGATCGTACAGAAATTTGCATATGGAAACAACTTTACACACAAGTAATCTTGTTTCGTTTAGACAGAACTAGTGAATTCATAATGTTACCCTAATGCATGTTTAGTAGTATGTTTTTGCTTCTATATGGAACATATGTTGTCTTTTGTTAAAAGAAGAAAATATGTGCACATATATATATAAAAGAGTTAAGAAAAGGAAAAATATGCAAGCTTATAGCAAAATCTCTGCCTACCCTCCAGTTTACTAAAATAATGTTTGTTTAATACATGTTAAATGAAAAAGCCAAACCATGTTAACTTACAGTTGGCTATTTTCCTAATGAGACTCAGTTTGTCCTCCTCTGCTTTTAATCCTATGTTTGACAACTTGAAAAACATCTTCAAAATTGGAATATCATCTCCTTGAGATAAATATTAACTTCATATATTAAAGGATAAATTTGTCTCTAATACAGAAGGTGTGATAACTAGGACTACTGCTAACTTCTTTTCTTGGCTGCTGTCCCACCAGATGAGTCATATGTAGTCAAGATTTTGCACTTATTACATGCCTGGGGTCAGTATCCTGGAGATTCAGTGGTTACTAATGGTTGCTGGGCCAGGGAAATGAAGGAAGAGGTAAGGCACAAAAACAGCATACCTGCAAGGTTCATTTTTCGAAGTCCTGCTGTGAGAGTGAAAGCTGAAGACATTTCTCACCCCCAAAATATCCATCTTTTGGGGATCTCCATATGCACTTTTTTATGGTGTCAAAAAGAGGAGAGTGATGGTAATAACCCCCTTCCTGGGTAGTCTTGGAAAAAAAACACACCCCACAACTGTGACAGCAATGCAGGAAAAAAAGCACAAAGAACTTATTTAGATCCAGCAATTTTGAAGTAACAGGTTGGGGACAAGATATAGTGGGTGCTCCCCACCTCAGTCCCCCAACATCCAGCTGTACAACCCCTACTGTGAAGGAGAGAATTAAAGGATGCAGCAAATATAAAGATAGATTCTAGATATAGCTAAATTCAACAATTAGCCTAATCATATAAGATAGATTTACCTGTTGTTCATGTAACTGTCTCTTCCTCTAAAGTCTGCTCATGTATCTGTCCAGAATTCTGATCGTGTTGTTATTTCACGTTTGTCATTTCATGTCACTCTCATTTGATCTAATACCTGAAAGTTTTATTCGCGGTTAAAGACCTAAGTGAAATGGCCACTTAACCAAATGCCTACATTTCAGCAGCTTCACCGAATGACCAGTTTGACAGAATGACTCTGATGGGAATTAGAGCTAGCACACCTCCCTTATTAATCATTGCTCATTGACCTTTAACAGCAGCCAAATTGCATGTGAGGGTAGTTAAGGTGTTCAGGGGGTTTGTGTGTCACAGGAGGAGGGGATGGAGTGGAGAGCAAGGAGGGAGGAGAGAGAGTTATTCTTTTGTGGGGGAATTGTCCCCATTGAAATAAATCACAGAAATACCATGATGTCAAATGTGCATGGACCAGATCACTGAGTCTTGAATGTCGCCACGCAATTAAATGCTGGGACTTGCTGTTTGAAAAGAATATATATTTTTCGATCTAGGGCACTAAAATGAATAATCCCTGTTACTGCAAGAAAGTTATGTGGGAGTAAAATGGTCCTTGGGACTGGAATTCAGTTGCCAGCTCAGCTCTCTGCTGCACAGTTTTGCGGCTAATCAGGGCACACAGAAAGGGTTTCCAGCTGCTCTGTGCTTTCCCTGGGGAGGGATTTTATTGAGTGCTTGTGTGTATATGTGCAGCAGTACCTCTTTCAAGCGACATATGCAGTGGCCAGGGAGGCTTATTGGTGGGTCTGGTTTGTTGATGGGTTTTTGTCTGGTTTATTTGAGGTTTTTGTTTGTGTATTTGGTTTTTTATTTGTATCCCAGAGGAAACAGCTGGGGAAGAGATTTTGGAGTAGGCCTGCAGGCCTCTTATGCCAGTTTATTTGAGCTATTTGTTATGTCTGAGTTAATTTGTCCCATATTTAAAATATGTGGACTCCTAAAGAACGTAGATGTGCATGAGAAACGTTAAAAATAAACAAATATTCCCATAATACCACCCAAATTGTCCTAATGTTGTTGGATAAAATAAATCAATATGGGTATTTTCAGTATGATGAACCAAGACTTGGGAACATATTCCTAAAAGGAGCTCGTTCAGCATTGGCTATGACCAACTTTGTTACTTGAAGTCAATGAAAATACATTTGCAAGTAAGGATTACTCATACATGAACGGTCTTCAGTGCTGGAAGCACCCAGCAGCCCACAGAGTGAGACAAAAGCTCCACGCAGTTGTATTAAAGGTTGGTTTTGTAATTGCTGGGAGAAGAACAGAAACTTTATGTCTAACAATGTGAACCTGAAAGTGCAGGTTTTTAATAAGTAAAAGTTCTTTAAAGCAATTGTGTAAAATCTCCATTTTTAGTATGATTTTAATTTGTTAAATAGCTTCTTCCCTCATTGCTATGTTTGAGTTCAAGGCTTCAAAATTTTGCAGGAGACACTAGTTTTTCACATGATTAACAGACAAAAGGAGCAGACAGGCAAAATGACATCCTCTGTTCCCTTAGTATTTTTAAATAATTAGTCCATATGATTTTAATATAAAATAGATTTTCTGAATTTTATTGTAAGAACATGATATATTTGTGAAAAAAAAAGAGTACAGCTTTTTCTCAACATCAAACCACCTATTTAATGGGATTTTACTCTTACTTATTAGAGTATTTCTTTACTCTATACCAACGAAGAAGAACTAATCATCTGTTTTGTGCTGAAAGCTACATTTCACTACATAAACCCCCCCTTTTTTTTTCCTGCCACTTACAGAGGCAGATCCTCAGCTGGTGTGAGATGATCTCCATATATATATAAATGTATGTATATAATTCAGAGGTTCTTTCAGTTTGTTGATGATTCTACCACTGTAACTCTTGCAGAGTTAGTTACAGCTTCATATGTACTGATTTTCTAAATTGCTAGTTTACCTTTTTCTGTCTTTTTTTTTCTTTTTTCCCATTTCTGTGTGCCAAAGGCTAGCTTTATATAATCATGGAGATATTTTGGTAATTTCTTCTCAAATAGGTCCTGTAAATCTAATGGTCAAAAATCTTAATTTCTTAGCAGCGGAGGCTTTGCTTAATTTCCACATACAGTTTTTTATTCACAGATTGGTTCATTTGCAATCATTGGTTCCACCTAACTAAAGACATTACTAAGAGACAAGAGCTGATTTTTTTTATGAAGTCATTCTCATGGTTTCACTTACGGGGAGGTTTCTGTCACCCCAAATCCACACTGTAAAATCAATGCATACAGTTTCAGTGAAGAGCTAAAATTATGCTGCATGCACCGATTCTGCTTATGTGTTTATATTAAACATAACTGTGATTTTCTGTTTTGTTACTAGGTACAGCGTTCAGTCTGTGGAAGAGACTGGGAGACCAAGACGAGAACCCAAAGCACATGGCACCAAGAGGGGATGCACATCGAGGCTGTAGTTCGAGACATAGGTATGCAAGAGGATGTATTTCCTTACCAAATGGGTTAGGTAAACATCTGTAGCCTGTCAACTGAATGCAGAGGAGTGAGGACTGATTTTTAATTTTATCCGTAGTGCAAATAGACTAACTGCAGTTTGCTTTTATTTCTGTCGCCTATCTCTGTGTAATCTCTATCTTTGCATTTGGTTATCTTTTTTGGGGGGAGGATTTTATAAGTATAAGTAATCTGCTTTTGACTTTTACCTAACTTCAATGAAGAATTATTTCAAGGTCAGTAGCTAACAGCAAAACATTTTGTGGCTGTGGCTATCCTTATAGCCAGAGATCTGTACCACCCCTACAAGAACCTAGCAGTTGCCTACTTTTCTCCGGAATACTCAAAAGCAAGATAATAGATACCCATGTAAGATGCAACAGTCTGCATTGAGAGTTAAAAATGCAGCAGTCTAAGGATGAAAAGAAGTCTTTCTGTGGCTGGAATAACTCTGGCACGTGACAATTAATGGAGAGCATGCCTGAACATGCAGAGTCCCAGCGGAACTGGCAGCCACCATTCAGGGCCCATCAATAATACGTCAATACTCAATATTGATCAGAGAGCAAATCACCAGCTGAAAAAGAAAAGTCTGCACACCTGCTGTTATCAGCTCAGACTGGAAATATGTAGACATGGAGAAGCAGTACAGTTATTTTTCCTCATCTTGGTTGCATTTTATAAATAAAAAACTTAGAAAGAAAATCATCCTTTAAAATCCATTTCCCTCACAGCCAGGCTAGTGCACTTGCAGGCAGGTGAGCTCTTTGAAATGATCCTCCCACGTAAGAAACAATAGGAGCTATGAAATATTACGGCAGTCCAGTTATCTCTGAAATGCTGATCTGCCTGGCTAACATGGAGCTGAAATGCAGTTATTCCCTTTGACATGAAGTCAGTTGTGAATTTACCAGATGAACTTCCTTGACAAATGGCTACCACCCACTCAATCCATCACTTCAGGGAAGCTGGGCTGCCTCATACTTTTTCTTTCCTGTGCATTTGTCTTTTGTTCTGCCTCTCAAAAAGACCAAGGGGTAAAATCCACGCCAATATTCAAAAGTATGTGGTTTAGAGCACCAAACGAGGAACAAAGAGATCTTTTAAATTTGTGTATTATGCAGTAATCATGTACTTCAGAATTTCCTCCTTCTTCATACAGAAAAATCTGCTAGAATTCTTCATTAATATTTTAATTGGCATAAGTGTTGAGTTCCCAACTATCCACATGGTAATTTACACTTATACTGTAGCTGGTGGGAGTTGGTTTATTTTTCTTTGTGCTAATCCAAGGATCTCACTTCCTATGACAGAAAAGCTACAGACGACAGTTACGATGCAGGGGTGAAAGGCACAGAAGGAAAGGTAAAATACATATGGAAAAATTTTCCTAAGAGCTAGAAGACAAAAATATATTAGTACATTATCTATCATATTAGCTAGATTAAAGTACCTAATAAACATTTTATGTTGATGAACAACTCTCAGCCTTGTCTTTTCTAAACATCTACTGGTAGAAAGGTACATTTTTAAAGAATGAATATGTAAAAAGCACTTTTTCTGTTTAGAACCTAGTATGAGAAGAGGGAGGGGATTCTCAGCAGATATGCATCATCCTGGAAAATCAGATGACAGATTTCCTAACCTGTGCATGTGCTACTTTCACATGAGCTCTGGGGAAGTCCGTGAGAGCCACTGTCCCAGTGTCTTCTCGTGTGGGTCACTGACAGAGCACAGAGCAGGGCTGAAAGGGGACTGCTGAGGGAAAACCTGATCCGGCAAAACACCTTTTCCTGCGGGCCTTGACATGTGGGTGGAATGAAGTGCCCTTGGTAAGGATCAGTGGGCGCCAGGGCTTGGAGACAGAGAAAGGCCACACCTACAGGTTGTGTGAGCCTGGAAAGGGGCTGCCAGAAGAGAGGGCAGGCTGCCAAAATTACTCTCCTTGTCTGAAGCAGGGCATTGTCCAAAGCCCTGGGCTGAGAGGTCGCATGGAGCTGCCCTCATGCATCCCTCTCCCCTGCACTTCCCAGGCAGGGCGCCCCAGTACCTTGTGCCTGGGACTTCAGCATTAGCAGTCCCTGCTGATGGGACAGGGAGGAGGCACAGCCCCTCATGTGGCTTCTGAGCTTTTTACTCAAGGATTGTGGGGATAGCTTTAGAAAGCGAGTGATCTTTATCACTGAGTGGCTTTGCTATTGTCGGCAGCATTGCTGTTGTTTTTTCATTTGTTTCTGAAGGGAATAAGGCTTATAGGAGTGTGGCCTTTGCCTGGATGTCTGTGTCTTGTTGGTTTTTTGGTTTTTGGTTTTTTTTGAGCCCAATGGCAGATTTCAGCCAAATGTGACAGAGTGCTAAAGCTCTCCCAGATAATTAAGTAACAAATGTCACGAAAATAGACAAATGGGTAGAAGAGACAGATGCTGTAAGTGCCCTTACTGTGGGAAAAGCTGTGGAGTGGTATCTCACATCATTAAACACTAGAACAGCCACATGGGAAAAGGGCCCCCGTAAATGCCCCAAACACAGAGTTAGCTCTCAGTTGGGTTTGTGTTTCATGCATGCCAGAGCCAACCACTTGTAAGACAAAGCTCCACAGCAAGCAGGATTAATTCCTTCTGTGCCCAAATAGTTATTGGTTTTCCGATGGGAGCCCCCTCAAAATGTTCTTTGAATTCAACTGTTCACATTTTTAAGAAAGATATTATCTACCTGTAAACAGATATGCTCGGCTGCATATGATTTATACAGAAAAAAAAAGTCAATTCTCTTATTCTCCTTACAACCACTTTACCTGCAGTAAGCTCTACACTTCAAAGACTTAAAAAAATGGGCACAGCTAAGATTACGATGTCTTGTACCAGTAAAGTTATACCTGTCAGGAGAATATAACAGATGCAGTGGGCAGGGCTGCGTATGTTTACGGTGTGCAGGATTCAAGAACAGAGACTTGAGCCCAGCTGAGAAATTAGGAGAATTGTTATTGGATTGGTATTGGTATTGGATTAGTAATCCATGGTATAACATTGCCCGAGCCATAATGGAGATGCAGCAGTTCCCCCAGCCAAAATGGCTGAAGCTGGCAAGATCAAGGGTTCCATGCATTTCAAGTTAACCATGTTACTAAATATTTGAATGGAATAACACTGAAAGATATACATGGGGGCAAATAAGGCAGGCAAGTCCAGCTGTGTGCGGCCTCATTCGGGGCACAGTTGGGAATCAGTGCCAGATGGTCGTGGTCAGTTTTAGTAATAGAATGAATTCCAGCTTTGAACAAATTACCTGAAAATTTTGAAGATGTCAGGAAGTTCATTTGCAAACCCATTCCTGGTGTTCTGAAGCCAATCACCCTTGCTCCTGGTTTTCTGTTGTGCTGAAAATTCAGGATGGATTTTGTGGGACTTCAACCACAGCGCAGAAGAGTGAAGGTTAGAAAATAGACACCTCTTGGCTTTGTAGCCTATAATTTGGTGAGTGGTTTAAATCAGTGGCTCAGCCTAAAGTTCAAGGGAGGGAGTAGAGTCAAACTTCCTTCTGTAGTCCAGTCTATTTAAAGATACATTTTAAAATAAAAGACTTTTCTGAATATCCTGTGCAAAATTTATTACTAAGTGGATACTCAGTTATCTTTGTAGTGTCAACCACTTCTTTAATATTCCGTGCTGTTTCCAGTATTTCTAGTACCATCAAAAGAGAAAGAAAGAGAATAGTCTTCTCCTTTAAGTCTCTATTTTAACTCAGTGCTGGCTGTGCACTCCTCTGGGTGATTTCAGGTTACCTGCTCTCTGTGGCATGACATGGAGACTGACTGTGAGTAAAGCACCATAGTATTTTAGCACATGTTCAGTACCAACAAGCCAGCATAAGCGAGTGAGGTAACAGAAGCCTAATCATTACTCCATGTTCCTGGTGCATAAAGAGAGATACTGTCTACCCACTCAGTCTGTGATTGATGCCAAATCTTTTGCAAACTTAGGGCTCCAGTTCAGCTGCTCTGATTTACACTTGAGAATCCTTTCCAGCTCCCTCCCTTTTTGGGGACGTAATGAACTGACTGACCAGAAGCTATTCTGCCACAATGCACAAAAAAGGGATGCTGGGGATATAAAGTTGAGTTACAACTGTTGAGGAAGGTCCTCTCATTTTGGGAGGCTAAGAACAAAGCCTCAAAGCCTCTTCATACCTTTGTGGGCTTCACGAAATAGCACAATGGCTTAGGCTTGGTAGGATTTCACCAGGCTCTACACAGTCTCACAGAGCTGCCCACCTAGGACTTCTTTGTCCATGTTCTCCTCACTTGTTTGCTATTGCCAGTGTTTTAAGAGCTGCTGCATCTCTTCCTTCTCTAAGTGTGTGCTCTGTAACCTCCTGGACAGGGAGTGGGTCTCTTTTGAATGGGCTCTGAAATACAGCTATGGCGATGTCATCGCTTTAGAAAGGTGCCAACCTGAAATGCTCAGGAAATTCAAGAACATTTATCCACCATCCATGTTAAAAATAGATAAATTATTTTGCTGGGTTGTAATCAAGAGTAGACAAGTCTCATCTATAGGTAGACAGATAGTGGAGAATTTTCTGAGGAAGATAATTCACCCACTGTGGACACATCATAGAATCATAGAATGTTCAGGGTTGGAAGGGACCTCTAGAGATCATCTAGTCAAACTCCCTTGCCAGAGCAGGATCACCTAAACCAGCCACACAGGTTTGCATCCAGGAGGGGTTTAAGTGTCTCCAGTGAAGGAGACTCCACAACCTCTCTGGGCAGCCTGTGCCAGTGCTCTGTCACCCTCACAGTAAAGAAGATTATCCTCGTGTTGAGGTGGAACTTCATTCTTTGTCCTATTACTGGGCACCACTGAAATGAGGCTGGCCCCTTCCTCTTGACACCCATTCCTCAGATATTTGTATACATTAATAAGATCCCCTCTCAGTCTTCTCTTTTCAAGACTAAACAGCTGTTAAGAAAATGCTTTTCACTCTATGAAAAGAAAAAGAAGAAAAGCAAAACATCGGGGAGTGGATATTTTAACATGAAAATGCAAATCATGAATCATGTCAGAATTGCATACTGACATATGGCATGGGTTGGAGCTATTCATTTCAAGGTTAATATGAGTAAAGGAATATTCTAGAGGAATCCTATCTAAAACAGTGGGTATGGGCTAATGCATCTAAAATTGTCAGAATGCTATGCTTGCCCTCTTTGGAAATTCTTATAGTTCTGGTTGCATCAGAAATTAGAGCATTACTGATTGCCCCAAAAGCTCAAAATTAGTTGAGAACTTGTGTTTCAATGACAGCTTGCTGTAGGAGACACAAACTCTAATTCAGACTCATCTTTTGGTGCAAAAACCATAGAATCTTTACTGTTTAAACACACGTATAGTCTTTGAAAGAACCAGTTATCAGTAAGGCTTTGCCCATTTCTCCTGTTTTGTCTATGGAAAAAAGCGAAGATTGGCTTTTTACACTGGAAGTTCTAATTGGGAAAGAAAACGATGAATTGAAACAGTCTTACTGGTTAACTTCTGGTGCGTTAGAGAACTAAAGAGCCTAATCTACTTGTTTATGACTACACAGTGGCAACAAAGATTAACAGGGAGGGCAAGGAGGGGAGGGATTCTTAACCTGAAATAGCCATTGCCTGCAGCTCTGCTGCCTTCTGCAGGGTTGTGTGTGCATGCAGTCCTGTACATGTTTGCTTAAATGTAGGCATCTCGCTGAGGTTTTGTATGTGAGAATAACAGTTTCCTAGTGAGTAAATGGGGTCAGTCATGTAGGACTTTTATTTTGGTTTTTTTTTTTCTACTTTCTTCCTCTGTTGTTTCCTGTAAGGGAGAATATTTTTGTACCTGTGTGGCTCTTACTAATCAGGGTCACATTTCTTCCTATATATTATGAGCTCTTACTGATACCAGGGTAGACTTTGCCACTAACATCACTGAACATGGAATTAGGTCTTTATATATAATATATATATAAAACTGTATATAAAATATATCTAGTTATTTTTAAAAAATTCTAAATGAGAAAAAAAAGGCTGCTAAATTAAGCAATTAATTCATGCACGCTAACAGATAGAGATTATGAGGTCACATACAAATTAAGAGGCTTTGAGGTTACAAGGTTGGGCTGATGATAAAGCAACAATACAATTTACTATTAATTGGGTTTAATGAGTACTCAGAGAGTCTACTGTACTGCATGGCCTGATCCTCCTATACACTGCAACATATGGAGTCATGCAAACTAGGTGTACATTGTCAGAGAAGCAGGAAAATTATAACTCTACTTACTGCTTAGCATCTTAGCAAAGAAGACACTAATGACTGTGCATTGCACAAGATTGTAAAGAATTATTTTGATGAAATAAATATTAAAATCTATATTTCTTGTAAATATTGTTGAAAGCATCCTTTTAAAACTGTCGGCATTGTTATATTCAATTAACTACGGTTTGCAAGATTTATGGCAGATTTTCTTTAAAATATATTAATATTACATATTTTGCTTTTTCAGATCTATTATGAACAGAGTACTTTTGGCCATTATGAATTCATTAGCATGATGCAATTTGTATTTAGACTGTACAAATTATCTCTGGCCTCAGCAGAGCTGAATGAAAACAGCACCATGTAGCTCTCAAGGCTATGCTGGAGAGCAATGTTTTTCTGTAACTAAGATTCACAATCAAGTAGGAGACAGGACTCCTCTCCACAAGGAGCTAAATACAAGCAAAAGTAATTTTCTAGTCATATTTCCTTTCTCAGGATGTTGCATTTCTTGTCATTAAAGGTTAAACCTGAATCTACTCTGAAGTCCGATCTGTGGACACTCACTGAAGGAGGGCTGTCTCTAGGCATGGAAAAAATGTGCTGGAGAAAGTGATGTGGGGAGAGATGGTGAATTTGAAGTGAATAGTGAATGCAAAGGTGCAGATTAACAAACCATTGCTTTCTGTAGTTAATATTATTTGGACACTCATTGTACTCCCTTTTGAAGGGGTGAAAATCCAAAACACTCCTGGATGCCCTGTGCTTCACTTTGGGACCTTTCCGTGCTGTGGGGATGGTGCAAGGATGAATGAGCCTTGAAGGCAGCTGAGAGTCTCCTCAGCCTGACCAAGTGCCACCAGAGGGTGATGTGAAGCCAGGCTAGCTCATCCAGAGTGTCCCATCCTTGCCCCTGCCCTGGGGGGTACCTGCAGGGATCCCAAGCACCCAGAGGCTGGTGCCTGGGGTGCAGGTGGCCAGCAGTGCTAAACAGGGCCCTGGCAGCCCCTTGGCTAGCTACACAAGTCACATCCTCAAATATTTTAAGACAACCCTAAACTATGCTAGAGCCCTTTCTGGCCTGTAACCAGGCTAAAGCTGGAGTAATCAGAGTAGGAAAATGCCTCACAGGGACATTTCCCTCAGCTGCCCTCAGCAAGACCATGGCCCAGGTGCAGAGAGAAGGCTGGGGGGGTGGTGGCCACCACAAAAAAAGATGCTGGGCTGCTGTGGGACTGGGGTTTCAGGATCAAAATACAGGAGTAGCAAATATTTTACTCAGGGCTGCTTGGCCAGGATTTATCATGAAGGTTTAGTTGTCTATCTCACCCACAAGTTTACTTCCATGAGTGGAAAATCAATTTTAACCTTGTGTGGTTGTTTTGGACTGAGTGTGAAACATGAGCACTTCCATAAGCCTCATCAGAGAGGGCTTTGTGCCAGCTGTGCTTGGAGAGGGTGGCCCCACAAGGGTCAAAAAAGAAGAAAATCAAGCCCCTGATGGTTCTCTCTTTTCAAAACAAAAACTCAACAGACTAGAAATTGAGCAGTGTCCCAATCAGGGGAAGTGTTCTTTCCTGACAGCAGAAGTCAAACAGGGCAATCGCAAGGTTATTTAGATCCTTCCTTCTGGAGCCTGAGGTGCAGTTGCCTTGTATTAGCATTCATTATTAGAAAAAAATGTTAATTATTATAATGTTGGTTCAGGGGTTGGTTGGGGCTTGAAGTGGGCTTGGTTGGTCTTGTTTGTTTTTAATTAAAGGAAAGATTGATAATGTTGGGACAGGTACCTCATGCAGTGTATAACATCAGTGAACATGCTAGTTATGATAGACATTGAGGTTAGAAATGGGCCAGGTTTGGCACTATTATGTAATATAAACAGAGGAGCTCCTAAGGGAAGTTTATCTCTCACTGCCCAAGCTAGTACACCTCACTTTTTAAAAGGCAAGTCATCTCCAGGGATGACTTGGAAGCACTAGAGAAAACAGTATTCATCATCACTAGCTTCTTCACTTTTCACCGTCTGTGAAGGCATCCATCAATGCTCAGTAAGACATACTATAAATAGGGGGAGGGAAAACAGGGAAACACTCAAAACAGATGAGATGCAGAAAGAGGAAGAAAGTATTATTAAGATAATATTCAGTCTGGCTTTTCTGCATCACGGAAGGGGAATCTAACAGAAAGTACAAATGTGTGCTGCAGTCTGAACCCAAGCAGTCATTAGGGTCTGATACATGAAATGGCTGCTCACAGAAAATGAACTAGTTAAGAATCCAACGTGGTCCCAGAAATAGACTGTGAAACCTATATTTTGCTGTTTTTTTTTTTCCCAACTTAAAAGGACAGAGCAGACTTAAATGTAAAAGTCTGGTTAATAGAACATACTTTTTACCAGAGGAATGAAATGGAATAGGAGGATCTTGGGATGGAATTTTTATCTTCTGGAGTATAAGAAATAAGTTTATTCATTATAATGGTCAGCTTCTCTTCCTGCTCCAAGGATCATGAGTCCAGACTGTTCTTTTGTTTTCCTGGTCTTGTTCTTTGACCAGCATGAAGCTGATGATGAATCTATGCCAATCTTTAAGTATCATTAAGGTGAAGGGTTCAAGACCACAAAATAGATTTAAGCCATATTTAAGAGCAGAAAGGTCAGTTCAGAACCTACTTGAACCCCTCAGTCACATGACCAAGGAACCAGTGAAACAGCTGTGAGCAACAGGCCTGCTAAACGAGACTTTTGGAAAGAAAGGCAGGCAAAGAAGACATTGAGCTTCTCACCCAAGGAGTTGTCTCAAAAAATGTCGAGTGGATATGAAAGATAAAAGCCCTAGCAGGAGCCATGCCTTTTGTGGTTTTTTGGCTAAACTTCTAACAGTGAGCCATGTAGTTGTCGTTCAGCCCTTGTCAGCTGTAATATGTAAGCCACATGCAAGGCAGCTCCATATAGCTGAAAGGAGTGCTGCTAGAGAGAGGAGTTGGATTTGTAGCCTGCAGTCAGGATGGCCAAACATGTGTTGCTGAGGTGTGAATTATGAAAGTTAGTTTCCAAATGGCCGAGGGGCAATAAACATTAATATAAACTAGACATGGGCTCATGCCAAATAACCCTAACTCTCAGGGTGTTTGGATTGCAAACATTTGATCGGGATCCAAGCTTTGCAGCTGGCCTTATCTCTGCAGTGGCCAAGCCAAAACCCTGGGGTCTGTGGCCACCTGGCACATTCTGAGATCCAAGGATGCAGCGTCTGATTACCTGCTCCTTTGCCACCTCTAGCTAACAGGCCTTTTTATCAACCATCTCTTGTGTTTCCTCTCTTGATCTGATATGCTTTGACTGGCTTCACTTTTTTTCCTTTCTCTTATTCACACTGGAAGTTCTCTGAATAAGGGGCACGCTTTAAATGTGTTCTGAGCAACTCTGGGGAGACTTGTGCAATATTGTGGAAAATCATCAGCGGAGAGCGTGGAGTCTGAGCATGAACTTTGTACTTTCCATGCAAGGCTGACAAAGGGCCCAAGGCTGCTGTGCTTGTGAAAGAGAGGTGGGCAAGATGTACGTTTAACAAATATACCCAATTCAACTTGGAATATCTGATGTTCTAAAAGCCATAGTAGGGCTGGATAGCCATAGGTACCTGTGGAATCTGAGCCAGCAATCTCCAACTGTTCTTGGGATCAAAGACTGGACTCTATAACTGTCTGTGTTTATCTTTTCCACCTCAAACCCCACTGACTAAGTTTCAGATGGAGATTGGCAGTCTTACTGCGTGTGTTTCTAATCTCCAGGGTGTAATGCACCGAGAATCACTTGGACTTGCCAAAATAGACACTCAATCCCCTTATTTCACCTCCAGCAGCAATAGTCACAGAAGGACTTTTGTGATTACCCTGCTCTCGGTGACCTTACCTTTTCTTTCCAGACCTTGGTAAGGCATAGAAAGAAAACATCATGACTTGTCCCATAGCTTAAAGCCAGACCAGCATTGTGATACTACAGTTTCTGGGTTTTTTCCTGTCTTTTGTAAAAGAAATAGTCAGGCATGATGTAAATATCAAAGAATGCTGACTTTTGCTGAGTTCTGAGAGGTTAATTGGCATATTAATTATCAGTTATTAGTATTTGCATATACATACAGGAGAAGCAGAGATTTTATTGGAATGAAATTTGTCCACTAGCTGCACTTCACACTTATCCAATGTTTCTGAAGCAGTAAGATTATTGAGCTACATTGTAGGTTCTGGTTGGGTAAATGTGATATGTATTTAATACCTCGTCTTAGAACAAGGGGAAGCTGAACTTGCATCTGGACTTGTCTCGATTTCCTCTTCTCACTTAGTGGCTGAAATACACACAGAAAAATTATAATCATTTTATCCTTGGTTATAGCTGCCTCTTGTTTTTAGCTGAACAGATTTTCTGAGTCTTCATATCTGGCTATAGTAATTATATTGTTGACTCATGGTCGTGCACAGAAAAACTTTGTAGATTCCACACTGATAAAATGTCTCCATGGATTTTATCTGAACTTCTAGAAAACAAAGGTTAATAATATTGTCTGAGACAGTCAAGTAAAATCTTTGGTTTCCAACTTTTTGAGAAATAGCTCTGTTCACTGATATTTAAACCTAGTGCTGTGGCAAGTCTTCATGGCTTTCTATCCGATCAGTATATATTTTTCCCTCCCTTTTTCACTGTTCCCATTGATACAGGAACATGCTAGATCAAGTTTTCCATACATACCTTTCTGTAAAGCCCTCTTGGAGAAGAAGCATGCCTTTCTTTAGAATTTAAATTTTTTTGAAACAGTCTGGACCAAGGACATACCTGGGTGTCTAGACTTCCAGGGAGTCTTGAAAGTAGACCCGTCTCTGCTCTGTCCAAGACCTACAAGCATCAAGGGCCTGCCAACATCATCAAAACACAGTTCCTTAAAGTGTGGGTGTAGGTATGAAAATTACTCCATTAATACCACCCAACTTTATGTCTCCACTCACGTGGGAGTGCAGAATATGTCTGACAATGTCTTCAGCTGTTCAGAGATGAGCACTAACATGCTTGTGTTTTCTGCTTGGTTATGGGATTGGAGTGGGTGGAAAGAGTTCTGCTTCTTTTTCAGCTCACATCTCACAAATCTGCCAATATGTTGTCATCATCTTCTCCACCCAGACTGCTGCAAGAACCCCAGTTTCATTGCCTGTTCTCATTACTGGCTTTTTTTTTTAATTAATCTTTTCTGGAGCAAGATTCAAAGATGATGGGCTTCACAAGGGCTTTCCTGGCACACGTGATCCTTGGCAGTCTCACCGAGACTATGGGGCACCCTACCACTTGTATTGGGGAATGACGAGTTGAGAAATTACAATGCAGAGCTACCATAATGCAGCTTCAGCCCAAACCAGACAGCTCTAGGTTTTGCAGCATCACCTACTGAGTCCCCAGGAAAGGTTGGAAGGTCAAACTGTGAGCTGTTTCACTTTCATCTATTTGTGAAGGCCATGAAATCTTTGTAGACATTTTAACAAATAATGCTTCAGAAATCTATTTTCCTCTAACATCCTGCTCCTTTTTATTTCCCAAGTATAAAAGCCAACAACAACTCAGCACGCATGTTTTAAGTTGAATAAAAGGAACTGGTAAGAATGCATGTTTCACCCTTCCAGAGGGGTCATTATAAAAGAAGTAAGGTTAAAAATAATGTCAACGTGATCTGCAAGAAAAATGAACTCTTCATTTTTCAATATCTTTTAAGACATTCTGAAATATCTCTGCGTGAGCCCTTGTCTTATCCTCCTTCTCTTCCCTTTTTTCCCCACACCCAGCCTCTCCATCTCAGAAAAGGAAAGTTTTCGGTACCTCTGGCTATAACTGAATGAGAGGACCCTCAATGCTTTACCAGCTCCATCTTAGGATGAAGATGCATATATTCTTTCTTCATTTTTCCCTTTGCCTCTGCAACTATGTCACCATGGGAAAAAAATCAGGCACCCATTTGTAAGGGTTGCAGGGATATTGCAAGATGCACCTCTCTGCTGCTCTAGTCTCCATTAACTTATATTATTGCAGATCTTTAGTAAATCTGAGAGAATTTGCAGGAAATTTGAAATGATATTGCTGGTGCTCTAGCTTTAAAAAGCAAGTGCTACTGAGTAACAAATAACAAATGTTACCAAGTAAAGATATAATTTTTTTTAATTTTTTTTTTCAACTGACCTATTAACAGGTTCAAGACTGGTTTTGTCAGAAATGTGGGAGAACACATCCTGAAATACCTGCAAATGTGTCCATCTTGACCTGCTGCTATTGGTGTCCTCCACTGCCTGGAGTTCATGATACACTGCTGCCACAGGGGGCTTCCTACTGAACTACCTTCTTTGGAGAGGATGCTCAGCATCCCTCTAGGTATCTCAGATAGACAGCAAGAACTACAGTTCTGCCGTTTTAGGCACTTCTATAAGCATTTTGCAACTTAAGGGTCTTTAAACATGTCATTTTCAAATGCTGGATCCTAAATAGCAGGAAAACTTGAAATGAAGAATTCCCTGCCCTGAAATTTCAGTATGTGATACAAATCATTTTAGCAGCAGAATTGTATTTTCAGGATTCACCACACAGGCATATTCCTGATGATGAACTGGAACTTCATGGCCCCACTGGCAAGTGGAGACACACCAGTGGTTCAATGATGATGTCCTGGATAGTACAGGAATGTCAGAGCTCAGGACACTAGAGCATCTGTATTGTTAATGGACTTATTAGCATGGTTATTAGCACTATGTCAATAATAATCTCACCATCAAATTATTATGATTGGTATTATTTGTATAGCAATGAACGTAATTAACAATTGTGATGCTTAACATGAACGCAGTTATGAGCTCTTTGTATATTGTGTGAGAAGATGTGCTTTGATATATACAGTATCTTCTTACTTTGTCTTCCCATTTTTTCTTAGTCCTCTTCTGCTCTTTTCTCCCCTTGTATCTGCTGCCTTTCCCTTTTCAGGTTTAATCCTTCCTCTCTGCTGTCCCAAATGCCACTCCTGTTCCCGACTCTTCTACTCAAGGGAATAGTCAGTCTCCAGTTCCACGGGATTTGTTCCCAGCATGGCATGGATATTGGAGTTTTGTAACAAGGGCTGAATTTGCAGCATATATGGGACACTCACCTTCACCCTTGGAGCCAGGATAGGAAACCCCAGTTTTTGGTGACATAGATTCGTGTTCATTCTTGATCTCTTTCTAAAGAATTCTCATGTGCAGAGTAAGGTGAAATAGAACTGAATAAAGCAGAATAGTACTATTGAACATAATTAAAAGGAACATCACTTTGTAACAATTAATACTAAGAAAATAATTCTTCTTATGAAATCTAGGCATCTTCCTGTAGTGAAAAGTCAACTTCAGTGTTGTTACTGCCTTGGCACTTAAAATTTTTCTCTATATTGTAATGTGCACTAGCTGGACTTTGAATCTGCTACTGGGATTTGCATTGGCTTCAAAGTATATTACAGCAGCTCATAAAGCTCCATGTGAGAGAGACAAGGTTCCTGCTGTATCAGTGTTTACTGTTTCTGTTCTGGGATAGACTGTGTATAAAAAGTGGGAGAAGGGTATGGCTTCTTCAGGCTGAGGCACAACCCTTCTTTTTTTAACTCCCAGACTCAACAGTAAGAAGCCTGTACCTGCAGAAGGACCAGCTACTGGGCCTGGAGCTTCTGAGACAGAGGCAGAGGAAAATTGACCCCTTTTCCCATTTGTTCAAATGCAGCTCAGAAATCACAAGTTGCATCAGCGAAATAAAAGAAACTATTCCTAAAAATTTGACCTCATGCTTTCCAAGGGTCATACTACTACCTGTGGCTGTTTCGCTTTATGAGCACTTCCCTATCACCTTCAGGCTCAGATCTGTCCGAAAAGTAAAGGCTGGCATGGGCTTCTCTATCACCAGTAGTGCCACATGGTGTCACACACGCAGTCTCAGTAACGCAACTGCAGATGGAAGCTGACGTCTCACACGCACCCACGCATACTTGCACACCCAAGTAACAGCTGCATCTCATCCCAAAGTTACCCAAGTGCCATCTCACCAAGAGACATTCCAACAGATCACAAAGTTTATGAGGCAAGGACTGCTTTTTTTTAAGTGTATGGACTTTTATAAATATTCGTGAGCATACATACATACGATTCTATATGGAGAGACTGGGAGAGAGACACCATGATTTATACGTAAATCCACAAACATTGCTTAATGAAACATGACCCTGATGGTTCTGCTATGTTTTCACAGTTAGGAAACTAGCTAAAGGTAGTATTACTAATGTATAAACATTATTTTTTTCTGGGTATGGTTGGTTGTTCTTATGCACGGTCGGAAGAAAAAATGGCTAGTGAATTCTAAAATGGATTTATAACAGTGCCATTAGTGACATCTTTGCATTTCCTAGATGTTTAGGGATCAGGAGTCCTGCCAAGCCTGTCCATTTGTTGGGTAATCGCAAAAGGGGAAAGTGCAAAACTCCACCTTTCCCAGTGGAAATTTTGCAGAGGATGCTGCCACAACCGTGGCTGAGTCCTACCATCATTGAAAAGGACAGGGAGGAAACAAGATGTGTAACAGCAGTGACTGGCTTCAGCAACTGTGGAAACTTGCCATGTGTTCTGTGCATCATTTTTATAGCCCTGATCGTGACATATGATAGATGCCAGAAAATAGTCCCTTATCATCATTCCCAGACAGTCTCTCTTTTAGTATGTGCCCTGGGCATGATCCTGCCAGTTTCACTGGCACAGATACAGAAGAAAGTGTTTGTGTTTCTCTGTAACCTATTTACAGGGATTTCTTCTGAACTCCCAGAATTTCCCCTGGAGTACCTCAACCCCATGCTGTTCTCCGCTAGTGTTATGAAAAACATTTTCCAACAAAAATTGCAGTTATGTTCAGCCCCAAAGATTTCTGTCACAAAATATTTACCAAATGTAGCCCCGATCTAATTTGGAATTTTGACTTTTAGGGCAGACTGGTCCTAAGCTGGGGACCTTAGGAGTCCAAAGTCATCAGCTCAGCACGAGCTAGTTCTTCCCAGCCTGGCACAAGGAGCAGAAAAGCCCAGGAAGCCTTGGCTATAAAATAATGCCACAAACCTTGGAGTTTCAGGCAGCTGTTCTACAGAACCAACTTTATTTGCATCAATGAAAATTATGAAAATGGCAATTTTATTGAGCAGATGCAGGTTCTGGGAAAAACATTTAATCTAAGAAGTATCATATGTCTTAGGTTCGGAAAAAAAAACGTTCTCAGATTTTCTGGTTCATAGGAAATTGTGAAACCTTTTAGGGTTTGATTCAATTTTGACTGAAGTGAAATTTGGAAAAGATTGTTTTTCACACACCAAAAAAAAGCTACTTTACCACCAGTTCTCCTTCTGCTGCAAGCTGGGGCTAATTAGACAAAGAGGTGGCCAAATAAAATGAATAGCTGTGCTACTAATCTCTCTCACATCAGTGAAACTTGAGGAAAGTTCACAGCATCACTGATGTTATTGTAACTAGGATTTGAAAGCACGATAGGAAATAAATGTCATTGCCTTGTCAGAGGGATGAAAGACTTACATTAGCTGTATATTTGCCCTCTGGAGAGTAAGAAAGCAGTGGGAAGAAGGATGGAAAAAATAGAAGCACTTCAAAAATATATGGAAAATTAAGGCAAATAACCAACATTGGTTTGTATTTATACCTAAGAATTTAAATTTCCCTTTACCCTACCCAGGCTGGGAATACTAGGGTATACTTTGTAGAGCTATTTAGGGACACATCACAGGAATCTCACTATGTCTCATCTCCATAGCTCTCAGAGGAAGGACATGATGTTTGCAGTGGCATGTAATGCCCTCTTCAAGCTACGAATGTGCTTTGGGATCCTGAGTAGGTAGAAGCCACCAGCAAGGCTGACCCTAACATGAGACCTACAGAATAAAATTATGCTGCCTGAGATGCTTGGATTTGGCCAATGAAGTACATGAGTCGAAGGGCTTCTGAGCACTAAAAAGCTGTAGCACCTGATCCAGAACTTCCTCTCTGTGCAGTTTTAGATAACCAGAAACTCTGTCTTCTTGCTCAAAATGGCATGGGGGACTTACGACATAATCTACTAGTATTTAAACCCCACTTTTTTGAAGCAGGTTAGGAAAGTGATCCCGTATCTTTAAAAAATCTAAGCAGCAAAATATTTATTAACAGAAATCTATTCATGCTCCATCTCAGGATCTTGAATATTATCTTCTTCATTATGCTCTTAATAATAAAAAAGAGGAAAATAGGCTTACCTAGTCATGAGAAAGGAAATAGTTACCTGCCAGTGGACTGGCAGACTCTAAATACACATACCCTTGTGCATTCACACAGAGCAGTTAGGTGCAGTCCTTTTGGCTGCACAGTCATCAATAACAGTCATTGCAAGCCAAATAGAAACAAAGAGTTCATCTTGAATAAAGTTTTTTGTTCTGAAGAAAGTGAACCTGATCAGCCAGTGCTTTTTAAAAGTTCCTTTTATGTGGAAATGGAGCCCAATGGGGAGGATGGAGACCCAATACTTCATACTTTGCAATTTACATGGGAATATGGGACCTTGTGTCTGTCTTTGCATACTGTATTT